>NC_058134.1:165819697-165905103 GCF_016433145.1 Gracilinanus agilis
TATATATATAATTTTCATGTATCTCTTCTATCAAATTGTAAATTCATTATTTTCAGAGACTATGTTTTAAGCATCTTTGAAAATCTCATAGGACTTAGTACAATACATGCTGAGTGAATGAATAATAATAAAACTTCTTCCCATAACTGAATTTGATCTGCTTTTAGCCTTTTCATCTCTTCTGAAGTCCATAGTTGTAAAGCAGCTAAAATCTGTAAGTCTACCCAGTCATGATTATGATAAAAAGTCTTATAAAATGGAAGAATGTTCATAAAAATTGAATAATAACTTTAGCAATCAATAAATTTTATGCTACACTGTTTTTTATTTTCCAGTTGTATATATGGTTTTCATTATACTGAGCATGTTGCACTAATATATTTGATACCTTTGACATCAGTATATAATTTCTATTTAAAAATCAGCAACCTAATATTACCATATAGTGAGAGGGTAACATGACATAGTAGACAGAGTTAAGGTCAAGTTATGTTTCTGAAGCATAATAGTTATGTGACCATGGCCAAATTATTGAATGTCTCATTGGACAAAATAAATCTCTGAAAGTACAAGTGATAGTTAAATTGATCATTGGTGTTGTGGATAGAATTTTCACCCCAGGAGATGAAATATTGATGAAAGCATTGTTCTGGACTCCTCTTCCACATATATACACCAAAAAAGATATTTAGTATACTTTTAATACATGCAGTATTAAATTTTTTAACCTTATCTGCCTCAAGATCTTCTGTATTTTATTTCTTATTTTCTCAATTTGCTTCTCAGTAAAACAAATAAATGAATATAAAATTAGGGTAACCAAAACAATGAATCATAGTAAATTTAACTTAAAGAGTGAGATTGTTTTTAACCCAATTAATATCATGGTAAATTGACAATTCAATCTCTCATATTGAAATTACATAAAGTGATCAATTGTCTCCCATTCCATCCTCTTCATCCTACAAGTAATTTTGAAAACATTTTCAGTAAATAAGACAATCTATTTACCATTACAGACCTTTGACATGTGTTATTCAGTCTTCCTATTGTATATAGCCTCATCCACCAACTTGGTTTTATGTGATGGGCTATTAAACATAAAACTATTTCTTTTGGAAGTTAGCTCAAGGGTTGAGTTTCAAAAGAGGTTTAGATGTGCTCTTTTATCCCAATTTCATAACATACTATTTTGAGTTTGGAAAAATGAAATAGTAACTGCATGTTGCAGGTGCAAGTTGTAATAACTTGTGGTTCTTTGACGTCAATCGAGAAACATCACAATATCCATTAAAAAATAAATCATTACTTATCCTAATTGTAAATAATATATTCAGTGTACATTTGATGTCCTTTCCTTTCTTTACTTTTATATAAAAATAAACTATAAAGAAAAGCAGACTTGGCTTCTCTTTGGATGGTTTTGGAAAGACCCATGAGAACATAGCTAAAGCTTTTGTGGTAGCTGTGGTAATATAAGGGTTTGGGGGCATATAGTAATGTATGGGATGGGGGCTCTGGCTGCAAGGAGAGAGAGAGGCAGCATTCCAGGTTCACAGCTTTTAACTTTTAAAGCCCATGATACTGATTTTCTTCTTGCCTTCAACAACAACAAAAAAGTTTTTTGTTTTCCTAGCCAGTCATGTACCAAGTTCATTGAGCAGAGTTTAAAGTGAAGATTAAATAAGGTTTCATCTTTGATTACAGGCATATAGTAAAACTCATGGAAAGATGCTTTCCACAGTATATGACATGATTATTTTATTGAATTTATATTGTAGAAATTTATAGTCCTATTAATATTTATTTGGGCAACAGGGTGTTCATGAAGGCAAATGAAACAAAACTCGCAAATCTTTAAAAGGCATATGAATTAGGTATTGTGAATTTTATTCTTCAAATATGAAAAAATATGAATTATGAAAACCATAATTGAGTATTAATTTTCTTTTCAAACAGTACTTTCTTATTTTAGTTTAATATTTTTTAATAAAGATTATGTCTTTGGGCTCCCTCTCCTTTTGGGAACTAAAGCTCTTACCTTTGGGATAAGTGAGATTAAGGATGTTTATTTAATTGATCTTTAGCTACTTGATCTTATTTCTACTGCTTGGAATGAATTTGGAGCTTCTTTCCAACCTTAAATTCCATGACCTGCCAATGTTTAACAACAACAATATATATCTATATCTATATCTATATGCATCTATCTATCTATCTATCTATCTATCTATCTATCTATCTATCTATCTATCTTTCTATCTATATATGGGTATATATATGTTTATTTACCCACATTTTTCTCCCTTTATACTATGCCTGATTTTAAACTTAAATTTCATTTTTAATTGAAAATATTGCTTATCTTATGACTTGAGATCAAATCTCAGATATTATCTTCAGCAGTGAAAATTGAGCAAATCAAATATATGAATTAGGGTTCTGTTTACCTGTGTGTGTAGAATATTTTTTGTCAGTTGAGACTGTAAAACTTTATTATTGGATTTAGTATATGAAAGGTCTGTTTCTTTACAGTAAAATTAAGAATATATTTAAAATAAACATGGAAAATCCAAAGCAAATATTCGTGTATTTGTGGCTCCAAATTAGCTTAATGAGGGTAAAAACAACTTACATGACTACATAGAATGGACGAATAATAACTGGGAAATTTTTTTAAACCCTTAACTTCTGTGTATTCCTTGGAAGAGTGGTAAGGGTGGGCAATGGGGGTCAAGTGACTTGCCCAGGGTCACACAGCTGGGAAGTGTCTGAGGCCAGATTTGAACCTAGGACCTCCTGTCTCTAGGCCTGACTCTCAATCCACTGAGCTACCCAGCTGCCCTAATAACTGGGAAATTTAAGATAGATATAAGAGGAAAAAGCAACTTCTTAATAGTTAGAGTTGTTAAAAAATGTAATGGGCTACTTCCAGAAGTTGTAAGCTTTTTCTAACTAAACATTTTTTTAAGCAGAAACTGAGTGACTGTTTTAAGTTATTTTGATTTTTCAAATTGGATTAAGTGGATTTGGAGGTCCCTTCCAACACTGAAATTTCCTGATTTTTAGAGCACATGCTTAATATTGGCAATATTTGTATAAAACACAATCCCCAATCTCAAATTCATTAATATTTCTCACTTAATATATTGACATATATACATATATATATTAACCACATCAGACTGTAAACTATTGTTATAAACATTCGATTCAAAAGTCAGGAAAGAAGTGGATTCTAATATTGCATTCCTATGGGACTTTTTCCCCAGTATTTTTAAAAATTTTTATATATTTATTTTTGTAAGCCATTTAAAAAATTTATTTCTAAATATTTTTTCAGGTTTACATGATTCATTTTCTTTTCCCCCTTTCTTCCTTCCCCCCTTCCAGAACTGACAAGCAATTCCACTGGGCTGTACAAATGTTATCACTTGATACCTATATCCATATTGTTCATTTTTGCTGTAGAGAGATCTTTTATAGCCTAAGCCCCAAATCACATACTGGTATATACATGTGATAAGTGATGTTATATGTTCTTCTTTTGCATTTCTACTCCAGTAGTTCTTCCTCTCAATGTGGTTAGCATTCTTTCCTGTAAGTCCTTCAGGAGTGTCCTGGCTTGTTTCACTGCTACTAGTAACAAAGTTCATTACATTGGATTGTTCACAATATTTTACTTTCTGTGTACAACCTATGAGATTTTTAATGTTGGGTAAATCACTAAACTCTTCAGTAAGTCATTATTATAGAAGAATATTTAATGTTGTAAAAGGAACAAATTCATCTAACATGGCAGACAAGATGCATAATTTTATATAAAAAAGAATTATTGGTCTCATATTCAATGATTATAGAATTTTTCCATTTCTGATTAATTTTGAACTTTTTTCTCATGTATTTTCTCTTCCATTTACTTTTACTAGAAGAATCTTCTTGTTATGAGGTTCATTCAGTTCAAATCTACCACCCAATCAAAGATTCTGGTAACTGTTATCTACTGTCTATAGGGCATTCTCCCTTATCAAATGAATTAAGTTTCCTGGCTCACACTGTCTTTCTCTACTCCAGTGCCTGTCCTCATACTAGGTAACCTCAAAATGCACATTAATAGACAATCAAAAGTACATTTTGAAAGTGAGTGAATTAAGAAAATGATGTTTGAATTCAAAATATAGATTTTTGGATTATATGTTAAAACAAAGGACTGATAGACTCATAGCTTGAGATAGACTACAAATGAAGATCATGAAAAAGGGGGCTTTGCTGAAAAAAAGGATGGGGAGGAAACAGACCAGGTATATCTGTCCAGAAAAAGATCACACAGAAGAGCCAATATGGCACAAGATCAGCAAATGATGGTGATGATAAGGCTGTTAATTCATATTTATAATTTTAAGGTATGCATGTGCATCACTGAATTTCATTCAAAAACCAGAATTTCAAAAGAGATATATGGGGAAAGCATTTGCAGTGAAAGTCAAGGCTCCAATGTTTATTCATAATTGCCTGAGCTTCTAAGTAAGAACAATGTGAATTAGAGAACCTAACTTAAAGAGATAAATTTAACTTGAAAGACATCCCAGAATCTTAGTAGAATGGGATTCATTTAATTCTGCTTCTGTTTCCTTTAACATGGAGAATGATGCTAGAGGGAAAATTAGAACACAAATGATTATCAGGAGTTTTGAGTAGAAGATAGAAGAGGGATGGAAAGAGAAGCAAACAGCTTCTCTCCATATATTCAAGTTACCAAGTTTGGATGAATTATTCCATATTTCAGAGTAACAAAAGACATGGTAGGCACTTAGGTGGTTTAGTGCACAGAAGTCATGGAGTCAAGTAGATCTGAATTCAAATTCTGTTTCAGATATTTAGTAGCTATATAGGCCTTGCCAAGTGACAATATATTTCAGTGATCATATTCTCACCTATAAAATGAGACTTTACTTCATGATCTCTAAAATAAATCTGACCCTAAAAAATTCTATGATTCTAGGATGTTTTTACTGAATTCATTGAACCTTTGGAAAATTGTGGAGAAAAGAAAAGACACCAGAGATTTAGAGGACAGATGCTTTGACTTTTAAAGGTGGGAGAGAAAAAAAATTGTGAGAGAGTAAAATTTTCATTGTAGGACAGTGAGCTTAAGCATAGTCCTAGAATGAATTATTCCTGAACGATTAGGGATATCATATGACTCAGAATTTTGCTTAGTCTTTGTTTTATAAAATTCTAGTTCATCTAATATTAAAGGGGACTTTCAGTATTCAGAAAGGGAAAGCATTTTTCCTACTCAAACCAGCATGACTTCATCAAAATAACAGTGATGGCAAACCTAAGGCATAGGTGCCAAAGATGGCACACAAAGTGATCTCTTTGGGCAAGCATCCTTCCCCCACCTCCACCACACCTGATGACATTTTGTCACATTCCTCAACCCTTCTGCCAGGCAGCCAATGGAAGCATACAGCAGGTAAGGTAGGCGGTTCACAGGTGGCAGAGCTGGAGGGGAGCAGACCCTCTTCACCTGGGCTGAGGACATTTCTCCCTTCACCTGAAACCTGGGGGGTGGGGGGTTGGCACCCGGACTTAATCTCTAAAATGTTCACCTTCACTGGCCTAGACTAGTTGTTAGCAGCAGCAGCAGCAGCAGCACCAGCAGCAGCAGCAGCAGCACCAGCAGCAGCACCAGCAGCAAGATGATTATAACTAGAATTTCTGTAGACAATACTTGAGGGTTTACAAAGCATTTTGCACTAATTATTTCTTTTGATTCTCACAACAACTTTTCAAAGAAGGGGCTAATATTATCCCTTTTTATGATTAACAATAAGATATTTATAACACTTACTATGTGTTAGGTGCTTTTAAGAACTTTGTACTTATTATCTCAGGTCATTTTCACAATTCTGGGAAGTAGGTGCTAATATAATCTCTATTTCATAGATACTGCTGCTGCTATTACTACTACTACTACTACTACTACTACTACTACTACTACTACTACTAATAATAATAATAATAATACTGCTACTACTACTACTACTACTACTACTACTACTACTACTACTACTACTACAATTTTATAGTTCCTTACCACGATTCAGATACTGTGATAAGAGCTTTATAATTATCTTGGGAGTCTTACAACAACCCTGGGAGATAGATGATATTATCCCCATTTTAGAGATGGGTTAACTGAGAAAATAAGTTAAATCAGTTTCCAAAGGTCACACAGCTACTAAATGTTTAAAGAAGGTTTTAAACTTAGGCATTCCTGACTCCAAATCCAATACTACACCACCTAGTTGCTCCATATAAAACTAATTTCAGCAAAGGAAATAATCTTCCTTGATTTTTAGGGATAAGATGGAGCCATATCTATTAAGATGAAAGGACAGTAAGGAGCAAATTTCAGTAAAGGTGTTATCCCTCCTAGAAGGAGCCATTACTGATTTCTCCAGTTATATTTCTTTTGTATTATTTCTCTAATTATATTCATTTTTTATTGCTTGAATACTATGCTAGACTATCTCAATTAGAATGTCAAATCCATAAGGCAGTTATTTTTGTTTTTATGACCCCATTGCTTAGCCCAATGACCTGGCTATAATAGGCACTTAATGCATGCTTGTTAAATTGAATTGAAATGAATATTGAACTGGTTGAATTGGTAGTTATTAATATAAGTTACATATTGTGTTGGTAATGCTGACAAGAATAGCTCAGGATAATAAAAAGGGCTTTACAATTTTTATTTTTAGTTATACTGTAGCAAAGAGGAAAATCAAAGAGCAATAGGTCTATGCTGAGACTGGATGGGATGATGGTAATGGATGACAGAAGGGAAGGAAAAAAGACAAAAGGGAGATAAAAATATGCTTGCGATAAAAGTGCAAAAAAATGGTGTTGTGTTAAGTTTCATTATGAATTAAAAGGATGATTATAAAAATTTTTTTGAAAAAAAATTGAAAAAAATTAAAACAAAATAGCCACTCAGGATTTCCAGGAGATGGAGCCAAGGTGGCAGAGTAGAGAAAACAGCTAAACTTGCCCAATATCCCCCTTCATGTACCAAAGTGCACTGGGGTGAGTAGATTGCTTTGGGATAATTAAAAAAAAATGAAGAAGAAAGAAAGATGCCCTTAGAGGAAGGGAAAGGAAGAAAAAGAAAGGGAAGAATAATCTCACATAAAATCAGCAGAAAGGAAGAGTTCTGACAATGGAGGGGATGATAAGGAGGGGAATAGGCAATGCTTGAATCTCACTCTCTCTGCATTGTTTCAAAGAGGGAAGAATAAATACATAAGCCCCCCTCAGCCCCACTCTCCCAGACTCAGTGGGGGTTATACACAAATAAAGCAAAGCTGCCCCTGCTCCCCAGGAGATCACACTGTAATTGGGGATGATAATAAAGAAGGGGAGATTGAATAGCCCACAAGTCTTAAGAATGTAGTGGCAGAGCCTAAGGCAAGACCCAGGAATCTCCAGATTAAAGGAGACAATATTCCACTGTACTTGGCTCTGTTGAGATCACATCTGCCCCATTGCTTTTACTTCTGAGTAATACCTCTTTAGGAAAGGATTCTGACAAACTGGAACACATTTAGGGAAACCAGTTGGTTAGGGTAATGTAGACAAAGTCATAAAAGGACTGACTAAGGAACTGGGAATATTTTAGGTAAAGAGAAAGGGCTGTCATGTAAAAGAGATTAGAGGTGTTTGACTTCGCCCCAGGGGACCTAAGGAGGATTAATGTTTAGAAGCTGCATAGATACAAATGTGAAGGAAAATTTGCTAAAGATTAGAGCTGCCCAGAAGTAGAATGGGAGCTGGGTGTGGTGGCACATGCCTATAATCCCTGCTACTGGGGAGGTGAGGTCTTTGCAGCTTCTGCAATAGTTCTGACTTCTGAATTGCAATAGGTCTGAAGTTTATTGCTGAGCCCCCCACTCCTGGGGTGGTGGTAGGTGAAATCAGGTTCCTTGAGGCAGAGCAAAGTGGTCCAAGTTGGAAATGGAGAGAGTCAGAGCTCCCTTTGCCCATGAGTGTATATGATGTTTGGTCCTGTGAAACAATTCTAGCACTGGAGAGAGATGGAGATCCTGGAAATGCTCTTCCCACTCTGTGGTCTCCTTGTGAGATAATAGCACACTCTTCTTCAGAAAAAATATACAGGCAGACACTGCATAGGAGTAGTAGGCAGAGGAGTGGTAGAATTCACTTTTGCTTATGAACACATTGCTTTAGTGAGATCTGGCATTCTTCAAGGTAGAAATTCTGTGTTTCTATCTGAATACTCATTTCAATCCACTATTTTTAGATATAGCTCCATCAGCATCTAGGATCTTGTCAGAAACAGCCAGTACATAGTAAATACTGAATGAACCACTCAACAAATGAATGAATATTTGATATAATAGAGGCAAACTTTTGCTTATTCAATTATTTTCTTTTACTCTACAGGAAGATAATTAAAGGCATGTTAGTTCTTCAAAAACTTCATTGATCCATAGGGACCTTTACTTCGCTGACCCTAAAAATCTGAAAATTTTATCAGATAAGGTAAATTTAGGCCTTCCAGGCTTCTGAGTTGAATGTCTTCTTTTCCTTCATTCTTAATGGTGCTGGTACGTCTAATAATATTTTATTTTTGACCACCTGCATTATGTGTAAAGTAATGAAGGAAAATGTTTTGTGAAGATTCATGCTTCATTCTTTCCTATTAGTACTTTTCATTTCTTATTGGCATGCTATCCATGTAATATTAATTTTCTTCACCAGTCTTTCCTTTCTCTGTTAGTTCTTGTAGAATTAATTGTTTAAGAACATAAAGTGGAGCTCATGAAGGGAAAAGAGAAATATATGTGTTTATGTATAAACACGAATTTAAAGCATCCTCTCTATGAAAATACTTTATTAAAGGAAAACATTTAGTAATGTCTGTCTGATCTGGATACTTTTTAGAGTTTGAAGGGATCTTAGAGTCCCTACTTCCTAATGTTATAATTCAAAGACACACAGCAAATTAGAGAAAACTGGGCCTGGAACTCAAATTTGACTCAAAGACTGGTGCTCTTTGTTATATTCAGTCCTCCATTATATTCACATTTGAACCCATAGTAATGTAGATCCTAACACATGATTTAGTTTTAGGGACCTGGTAATCTTTATGATTATTCGTTAAAACAATCTACCATAAACATTAATTATGTTTCCTTCCTAGGAGAAAATGAAGATCACTAAGTATGCTTCCATATTAACTAATTGTATAAAATCATATGTTTTAAATTCTAAATTTGTTTTTTCATTTTTGTGTTACCTTTATTTCCCAATACCTTCTCTCTCTTCAACCAAGTAAAATATCCTTTATATATATATATTAAAAAAGTTAAAGTAAAGGGGAGGGTGGTGCACAATTAAATAAAAATAACTAACACGTCAACTATGTCTGAGGATATATACAATGTTCCAAATTCATATCTTCTACCTCTTTGAAGAAAGGATAATGATTTGGTTTTTTTTAATCTTTTCTCTCCTTTCTTTGGAGCCTTCCTCCTTTTATCTTTTGGTCTTTATGATTGAATATCATTCAGGGTTGTGCACATTCATGTGTACATATGTGTCTTTGTGTGTGTGTTCTTTCCTTGTATATGCATTGCTTGCATCATTACACACAGTGTTTTTCTAGTTCTGTTTACTTTTAACAGTTCATATAAGTTTTCCCATGTTTCTCTGAAATCTTCATAGCCATTGCTTTTTACAGGGCAGCAATATTCTGTTGTCTACATAGATCATTGTTTAAGACTAAAGAAATCAATGAGAATCTATACATTCAAATTTTCATTGTTGATAAATGTTTCCAAATTATTTTCCTAACAATATATAAAGGTGAGTTAATATCTCCCCATTTTTACAAAAGACCCCAGAGGTTATGGTATTGGCATTGTAATAACTAAAATTAAGTCAATTTTAAAAATTGGAAAATACTCTACAAATATATATGCACACATAGTTGTGCATGAGTGTGTGTGTGTGTGTGCGTGCGCGCGCGTGTGTGTGTCTATGTGTGATTTTATTAAAGAGGAATGATACCATAGAAAGCTGTCCTTGAAGACAGGAATCCTTGGATTTCAGGTCCTGCATCTGACACATATTGACTGTTTGAATGTAGGCAATTGATTCAACTTTTCAGACCATTAGTCAACTACAAAAAAGCAACTTGCTTTTCTTTGAAGATAGAGTTTCCTTACTTGGGAGTGAATGGCAATGAAATCAGAGGTCCAGTCTTTCTCCTTGTATCAATAATGTCCATATATAATTTCCGTTTCCTAAAGGATAACAATCATGTCTTTCAGTTTACATACTTTCACAACATAATTTCTGTCCTTGAAATACTGAGGGATTCAATACAAGTTGATCTCAAGTTTTCTTTTGCCTGCTTACTTGCTGCGCTTCTGTTAAGAAACCTTTAAGAGAGATATTAGCACTTTAAAAGACAAGTATTCCTTCAACACAGCAAAACTTTTGTAAATCATCTCTCTTATTGTAAAATCTCCTCTTTTCACATTGAGGAGTTTGCTTTAACTTGAGTTGTTTCTTATTTTAAGGAAAAATGACATGATTTTGAAATAGAACCTCCTGAATTTTGATGAAAAAGAAAAGATGTTTAATCAGCTCTTTAAAATTTTTTTATAATTTGCCAAGATGCTCAATTTTAAAGACCACAACATCTCATGAGACTATTAGTTTATGTTATGTTTGCAATACTGTCTACTTATTTCACTATCTTAAGAGTTGTGGGATATAGTTTATGTAAAAGATACATTACAAAACCTACTTCAAACTCCTTGTGTCACATGGTAATTTTAGAACTATCTTCCAATAGTGAATGTTTAGAGGACAAAAACAAATCAATGAAAATATTCTCATTCCTACATTTAACACAATAGGAAGCTTCAATAAATGGTAGATAGGGAATCTTTTCCTTTTGCTTTAACCACAAAATTACTGTTTAGCTAAAAATATAAATATGCATTTGGATCTTATTTTATTCCTTTTTTTTCACTTTTTTGTATTCAAACTCAATGATACCATCACATTGAAACCCAACAAGCTAAGGATAGTTCTTCATGGATCTTCCCCCACACTGTCCAGGGACTAAGGAAAAGCAAAGAAACAAAAAAACAAAATCCCTCACTCTTAAGACAGACTTAAGAAACAAGAGTCTGTTTAGGCTTTTGGTCTCCAAACTCTTTGATTAGGTATATCCATTAGTAATATATATATATATATATATGTATATATATATATATACACATATATATGCACAGTTCACCAATATTAAATTTTATTTTTGCAAGATATATACATGCACTATTGGATAAATAATTATTATCATGTTTTTACAAAAAGTAGGAATTCAAAAGTATGAGATAAATATGGGGAAAAAAAACCCTTCATCCTCTAGTCAATAGAGATGCACTGGAGTTCACTAACTAAAATGAGGACAAAGTCAGGCCATCATTTTAGGAAAATCCTCTTGGTGGCTGTGTGGAAGCAGCAGTGGAAAAGGAAAGGAAAGAAGAATAAAGCAAGGGAGCCAAAAAGGAGCTTATTACAATAGTCCAGGCAAGAGCTGACAAGGACCCAAACTAAGAGCATCAGCTGTCTGAGTAGAGAGAAGAGCATGAACTTGAGAGATGGCATGGATTTTGAGTCAAGATTTGTTAATAGATTGTATATGTGAACGGAAAGAAAGTGAAGAGTAAAGAATAATGTTATTATTGCAAACATGGATGAATGGAAGGATTTTGGTATCTTCTATAGCAATAGGGAAGCTAGAAACAGGGTCATTTTGGGTGAAAATATAAGGCAATGAAACCTCAGATACAAATTATAGCTCATTCATGAATGCTTATCTGGCTAGTCATGACTCCCATGGAAAATGGAAAGGCAGGAATGGGGAGAGAGGGCCCTCATTTACTGCTTACTGTCCAAAATGCCAAGGGGAACATAGCTGCTGAGGGCTGCCCTCGTGGGGTGATCTGAAGGTACAATTCAAGTATGATGGGAAAAGAAGAATGGAAGTTTTCCCAGGGACACCTATGTAGTTACTGATATAGATGCCCAGGTTTTTTTTTTCTTGTTTTTTTTTTTTTTTTTTTTTTTTTAGGTCAAAACCACACCACGTAGCTGACAAAAAAGGGGAAACTAGGGAACTATCTGTCCCAAGCAAGTGAACCTTCCCCCAAGAAAAATGGATAGATGAGACCAATTAATTCCAACATCCTTAGGTGCCTGAAGCAATATCTCTGTAGCATTTGGTCCTTGGTCAGACATAAAAGAGTCCCAGGTCATTCACTGAATCCTGGGACACCAGCAGTCATCCATCCTGACTTTTGTCTTGCCACTGGACTTCAATGCCTGAAAGAGAGTGAGGCTCACAATTTTATGTAGCTCTACCTTACTTAAATCCATTTTACAGGCAAGTCAAGTCATTACTCCATGATGTCACTGGTCCTCTTTGAAAATAAACGATGAATAATAACATTGCCCCCACGCAGTATCCTGCACATAGCAGGTGCCTACTGAATCTTTGTTCAATGTTTTCATGAAGTCTGACATTTACACTTTCAATTTGCCATAACTGACTCCACCCCATTCAATCCTCCGCACCCAGTTAAATTTAATCCTATGAGTGAAAATTGTGTGGCACTAGTAACTAGAGTAGTTGCTCTAAAAATGTCAAATGCAAGTCCCATCAATACTCCAAGTATTATTGCCTCTGGGCATCTAACATCTAGAATTCACCCTGAAACAGGTAGCATCATGTAAGGTTTGTAATGTTAAAACCATATACTCTCAATTTTATAGAGATAAGACTTGCCTAGAAAAAAAATGCAGCTGCACATCAGTTATGCTAAAGATAAGTTTTAAAATATCATAACAAGAACTAGCATGGCTATGGCAGTTCTAAAAATAATGAAATAGGGAAAAACTCCACCCATCCAAATTCCCCTTTTTCTTTCAAAATATAACAGCAAAATGGGGTAAGAAGAAAATTGTTCTTATTGAACTTTTCTCTGTTTGTATATAACTTTTCCCCCAACAATTCCACTGTCAGGTTTATTTCCTAAGGTAATCAGGGAAAAAGGTAAAGAGAATTTATGTTCTAAAATATTGATAGTAGCTCTCTTTCTTTGTGTTGTCAAAGAACTGGGAATTGATGTTCATCAATTGGGGCATGGCTAAATGATAAACATATGAATGAGATGGAATAAATATTGTGCCATAAGGAATGGCAAATAGATTAATTTTGGATAAATGTAGAAAGATCTACATGAAATTATGAAGAGTGAAACAAGAAGAACCAAGAGAACATTATATACTGGAATAGAAATATTGTTTGAAGAATGACTTGTGTATGTCTGCCTACAGAGAAAGAGCTGATAAATAGAAATAAGTATGATATAGTTTTACATATATATATATATATATATATATATATATATATATATATAATCAAGTGATGCTTTCCCTAATGGAGGAAGGGAGGGAGGGAGTTAGCTGGGTATTTTAATAAAACAAATAAATAAAAAGTGGAATAAAAAATAGCCCACCTGGAACTGGCAGTCAGTTACCCAGTCAATAAGCATTGATTAAATAAATATCATATACCAGTCATGGTGCTACCTAAGTTCTGGGAATACAAAGAAAGGTAAATATTTATGGGCTTTGTCCTGCAGGAGCTCACGGCTTAGGAAAGATTTCTAACTAACTATTTGAGTTGCTTGAGGAGATGATCTGATCTGGTCCAAGGATCAGATCTGCATTTTTGAGAAATTACCCCAATGTTTATGCAGCTCCCCTAGGTTATATTCCTAAAAAAAAAGGTCTGTATGATCATTCTCACTTGTGCACTTTGGGATTCAAATTTATAAGATTATCTAATCAGTTTCCAAATTTATCCACTGATCAGAGTACATAAAGCTATGTTGGAAGTAGTATTGATTGGAAAAGCAACTTTATCGCATTGGAATGGAGAATTAATAAATATTATGTTATATGATCTGCCTTATAGATTAGACAGATAAAACTTGCATGACCTGTTTGGCTTAGGATCATAAAGTTTAAGGCTGCAAGGAAAAGAGATCATGCAGTTTAATCCCCTAATTTTTACAGATGAAGATATGAAAACTCAAGGAGATAAAGTAACTTGCCAAAGGACTCATAGGTTTTATGTGAAATGTCAGCTCACAAGATCTGAATGTTAAATTTCCAATGTTAACATCTTTACTTCTGAAATAAAAAGAAAATGTTATACCTCAGACCTTGATTTGTTGTTACGTTTATTTCCTAGACTTAAGACAATGTTAGAGAAAAAATTAGTAATGCAGATGAAACTTAAAAACGTATCTTGCATTCATTTTTTAAAAAAATGCTCAGAGTCAGGGATTAAACTAGTACTAAACTATTATTAAACTAGTAGAGGTATTTACAAGTATATCCTTGATTTTAAGTAACAGAAAACATCCTTGAACTTAACTCTTCTGAATCAGTTTTCACTAGTAAACCTAGAATAATTGAGTAGTTAGTGTTGACTACTTAAATATATCTCCTTTGAAAATAAAATTCCCTGATTTCTACTCAATTATGAATTGACAAATGTTGTTTTCTAAGACTAATAAAAGCCACCATATTTCTTAAGTAGATTCATCAGTATCTCAATTACAATGGGTTTTTCTCAGAGTTAAAGATATTATAATTTCATGAAAGTGTATACATGTCATCCAATTTTATATATATATATATATATATATGTATATATATATATACATATATATATGTGCTTTTTTGGTCCATCAAATTTTGAATCCTTCTTTGGGAAAGCCTCCTTAAATAATCTTCTCATCCTTTCCTTGCTAATTTCTTTTTTTATTAAAGCAATAGAGAAAATAACCAGCAAAATGAGTTGCCATAACTCTGTTCACCTAACTATCCACTATGTAGGGTCTTCCTAAAATTTTTATTCTTTAAATTTATACTACAGGAATTTATTGTAACTTTTTGAGTCATTTTTTGACCTGGATCTAAAATTTTTTGGCCTGCAAGCAGAGTGACTTCAAACTGACATTCAGTTCACTGAAATGTACTTCATTCTTCTCAACCCAATGATCTTCCCAAAAGTATTCTTTCAATTTCAGTATTCTCTATTAGCTTTTTAAAAATAATATTTCAAAGACTGCTTAACTTCTAGACTTTCCTTTCCCACAGTCTTTCAGAAACTTTCCCTTAGATACATTTGCACCTCTTGACTTTCATGTAAACTCTGCTTTGATCCTTTGATGTCTCTATGATATCATTAATGTGGGCACTTGTCCTAGCTATACAGAACCCATCCATGCCCTCTAACCCACTATGACTCCTGTTTATGCTCTTCCAAAAATCTGAGAAAACTTTAAATGCCCTAAAATTATTCTGTGAGCCTCCCATTGAGGTTTTTGCTTTTGTAGGAATCTTCAAGATACAAGATATAAATTTCATACTGTTATAATCATTTTCGTGGTTCCTCATATATTGTTGTCAAGATCATAGTTGAAAAAAGAGTAGTTCTGAACACAAATTTTAAGAAACACACCATTGTCAGATGAGTGGGAAGAAAACTATATGTAAGGAGAATGTTTGTCTTTGTCAGATGATCAGAAGCACTCAGCCTTAAGATTCATTTGCTTAGAATAGTTCTTTTCTTCACTAGCACTGTTTGTCAACCAATTTAAGTTTTAATGATAAATGCCAACCTAAGTATTAAAATATCCATTTAGATGTCAGTTTGCTTCCACTCAAATGGCATGGGATCCTGGGAAAATTAGGTGAATTATCTTAAAAGTTTTAATCATCAAAAAACCTATTTATTTTCAAACAAACTTCATAATATGTTAAAAGATTATATATATTTGGCATTGATTGCCCTCAATTTGGCTTCCTATCCAGACAATTAAAATGCTACTTGAACAGTCTTTCTGATATTTAATACTGGGTTAAGAATTGAAATAACTATATGGGCCAAGATGACAGAGTAGAAGCAGAAACTCATCCAAACTTTCACAATATTCTTTTCTTAAGAACTTTAAAATAATGCCTTAAGTGAGTGGCATGTGAAAAAAAAAAAGGTATGGGTGGCGTAAAAGTGAACACAAGGCAACTTAGGGCAGTGGCTGGCTGAGTGTAAAACCAGCAGCAATACCAGAAGTAAATCATGAAGTGGTTATAACAGTGGCAGTAGCAACAGCAATTTCAGCAACTCTCTGACCAGAGACAGGGAAAGAGGAGAGGAGTGCTAGCCATTGATTGTTACAGGGGGATTAATTAAAGATTCCTAATTAAAGACCAGAGTGCAGAGCAGGCGATAATTAATCAGATCTCTCCTAGGATCATACCACATTGGAAGCACTGAAAACTTTCAGTAGCCTAAAACAAGCTGAGAAAACTACAGTTTGAAAAATCTGGAAGCTTGAGACAATGTCTTCCAAACAACTGGTGAGCAGAGCATAACAATATGAAGTTACAAGTTAATACATAGAGTGGGAAAATAAGCAAACAAGAGAACTGAAAAAATGTACTGTGGTGGCAGAGAAGATCAAAGTACAAACTCAGAAGACAGCAATGTGAAAACAGCTACAGAAACAGCTACAATTAAAGCCTCAAAGGAAAAAAAATATGAAAATTTGAAGAAGCCCAATAAGAATTCTTTGAAATGTAAGAATTTAAAATTAGTTTTTTATGTTAATGTGAAAATTGTAGGATAATATTGTGGTCACTGATTTAGAATATAGTTCAAGTCAAAATGACATTTAGTAGCGTTTATTTACAAAGAGGTGGAAGTAGAGAAATGTAAGAAGATGGTAGAGAAAATGCCTAGCCTATCACACTGAATGTTGCTCTGGTATCTGGCTTAGCCCCAGCAGGGCTTGTTAACCCTCAGCCAGAGGACCAGGTGGTGCCTAATGTAAGGGTTCCACCTATGCAGCCTCCTCCAGAAAAGGAAGGCCTTTCCAGAACTAATTTCTCCAGAAGCCAGGAAAGGAAGGCCAGCTACTCATTCACCCAATATGAAGTCCAAAGGAGAAGATCCAGGAACAGTCCTCCAAGAAGTAGCCTAAGAGCCAAGCCAAGTTCCAAGCTGAAGGTGAAGTCCAAAACCACCTCCAAAAGTCAAGTCACCAGCAGAAGCTCCTTGGACAAGAAGTTCAGGACCTGTTATAGTCCTTTTCTCACATCACTTCCTGTCCCTTCCTCTACTTTATGGGAACCAATTGCAGTTTTTCAATATGTTTAGCACTGCCCAGGGGGTTGTCCATGGCCTCTGGAATTTTCTCTTACTTTAGTAAGTGACTTGAGAACTCCCTTATTTAGTGTTAAGTAGAGTTGTTTAAGTTTTTGGTTGATTAATTTAAAAATTGTTGATTGATAGACAAAGAAAGTTTGATTCACTCTTTACAGAAGAAAAAAAAAGAAAGTGATAAGAGTAGGAGAGAAAAAATTGGGAAAGAAATAAAAATGAAACAAAAGAATTATGAAAAGAGAATTAACAGTATGTTAAAAGAGACACAAAAAAGACTGAAGAAAATAGCATCTTAAAAAACAGAATTGGTCAAATGGTTAAAGAGGTAAAGAAATTAATTTAGGTTAACATTGCTTTTTATTTTTTTAATTAAAAATTTTTATTTAATTAATTTAGAATATTTTCCTATGGTTACATGATTCAATTTCCCTCCCTTCCTCCCCTGGAAACCCCCTGCCTCCCCCCTCCCCGTAGCCAATGAGTAATTTCAGTGGGTTTTACATGTGTCATTGATCAAGACCTAGTTCCATATTATTAGTATTTACATTAGAGTGATAGCATATCCCCAATCATATCCCCATCAACCCATTTGATCGAGCAGTTGTTTTTCTTCTGTATTTCTGCTCCACGGTTTTTTCCTCTGGATGTGGATAGCTTTCCTTCTCATAAGTATCTCAGAATTGTCCTGGATCATTGCATTGCTACTAGTAGAGAAGTCCATTACATTTGATTGTACCACAGTGTATCAGTCTCTGTGTATAATGTTTTTCTGGTTCTTCTCCTTTCACTCTGCATCAGTTCCTGGAGGTAACTAATAATTCCATGAAGTATCAAGAAGCAATCAAAGTCGAAAGAATGAAAAAAAATATAGAAGACAGTATGAAATATCTCATCAGAAAAACAACTCACCTAGAAAATAGATGAGAGATAATTTAAAAATTATTGGAATATCATTCCACAATTGGTAAAAAGTCAAATCATGTAGGTAGGTAGTTCTCAGATGTAGAAATTAAAATAATTTTTAGTCATATGAAAGAATGCACCAAGTGATTATTAATTGAAAAATGCAAATTAAAATAACTCCGAGGTACAACTTCATATTCACCAGACTGGCTAATGTGACAAAAAAAAAAGAAAATCACAAATATTGGAATATATGTGGTCAAACTGAGACTTAAATACACTGCTGTTGGAGATGTGAACAGATGTAAACATTGTGAATGGCAATCTGGAACCATTTGCAAAGGGCCATCAAATTGTGCCTTCCCTTTGACACAGCAATATCCTTACTAAGAGATCAAAGATAGGGAGAAAGGACCTACTTGTACAAAAATATTTATTAAACTCTTTGTATAACAGCAAAGAATTGGAAACTGAATGGATATTTTTCAATTGGAGAATAGTTGAACAAATTGTGGTATAAACTTGTAATGGAACACTATCGTGCCATAAGAAATGATCAACAGGATAATCATCAAAAAAGCTTGAAACACTTATATGAAGTAATGCAAAGTGAAGTAAACAGAACCACAAGAATGTTATACACAGTCAATAAAGTACTATGATCTACTGTGAATGACTTAGCTATTATCAACAATGCAAGGATCCAATACAACTCCAAGAAACTCATGGGGAAAAAAGGCTTTGTACCACCAAAGAAGGAACTTAGGCTATCAGAGAAAGAATGATAAAACAGGATAAACTAGGATGGAAGGAAATACAGTTTGTAAGCAATACTGTGAATGTGAATAGATTGAACCCACCAAATCAAGGAAGGAGATTGCAGAGTATATTAGAAACTGAAACCCAATAATATGTTGTTTAACAGAAACACACTTGACACCTAAAGACACACTGAATTAAAATAAGTAATTGGAGCAGGATCTATTATTCTTCAGCTAAGGTAAAAAATGCATAGGGTTTTGATGATTTCAATCAAAACAAAAGAAAAAATGGACATAATTAAAAGAGAAAATCAGAAAAAATACATTTTGCTAAAATTAGCATAAATAATGAAATAATATAAAAATGTTTTAGGACAAGTTTCTCTGATAAAGGCTTAATTTCTCTAATAACTAGATAACTGAGTCAAATTTATAGAAATAGGAGCCATTCCCTAATTCCTAAATAAATGGTCAAAGAATGTTTTTCAGCAGGAAAAACCAAAGCTCTCTATGATCATATGAAAAAATGCTCTAAATCACTATTGATTAGCAAAATACAAATTAAACCAATTCTGAGGTATCACATATCAGTTTGTCTAAGGTGTTGGAAAAGGAAAATAACATACTGGAAGGGATGGGGAAAAAGAGTTACACTAATGTTTTTTTGATGGAGTTGTGAAATAATTCAATCATTCTGTGGAATAATTTGGAAGGACGCTCAAAGGGCAAAAGAATTGTGCATACATTTTGACATAGCAATACCTAGTGATATTTATAATAGCTATTTTTGTGGTGGCATACAATTAGAGTTTGAGAGAATGGCCATTTATAAGGAATAGATGAATAGATTGTTACTACATATACTTATGATTGTGACTGAATATTATGGTACTATAAGCTTGGCTTAAAAAAAACCTTGATAGATTTATATGAATTGTTGTAAAGTGAATGGAACCTGGAGATACATAGAAACAGCAATAATATAATGATGATTAGCTATCAAAATAAATATTCTGCTCAGTACAATGATTGAAGATAATTCCAAAGGACTCATTATGAAAAAAAAAGTGTTATCCACCATGCTATCCAGTGAAAGGATTGATGGATTATGAATGCAAACATAAGTGTAACTTTTAATTTTTTAATTTTTTGAAACATGGCTAATATAGAAATGTTTTGCATGATTCACATGTATAATTGATGTTATATCCTGCCTTCTGAATAAGTGGTGAAAGAACTAAAGGGAGGGGGATGATTTGGGCTTCACCATTAAAAAATGTTTTAAAATAAATAAATAAAGAAAAATAAAGTAAAAACTTAAAAAAAATAATACAGCACGTGCTACACATCAGGACTTGATTTACTGTTTTGTTGATTGTCTAGACTTAAGAATGTGTTGGAAAAATGTTAATTAAGCTTATAAAATAGTAATCATTATATAAAATGTTAATAATTACATAAAGTTAAACCAAGATTAAACTTATGTAGTGCAAAAGGGTGCATATTACCTGGAAAGCCTTACTGCAGAGTTTCTGACAGTTGAAAAGGGTTTAGAATCCTGAGGTTAGACAGTTGACCCTGGAGACTCGATGAGAGTAGGATGGTCAACTGAGTTCTATCTTTGGACTGAAAATCTGGCCTATATTCTGCAGCTTTTCTCTTAAATTTTTTTAGCTTAACTATTTCCTTTGGATCTCCCTAACCTCCCCTTTTCCCAATCATCATTTTCCCGTCCTGAATTTCTGTGAGTTTTTGAAAGGAGGGTGGATCTGGGTGGTAGCTTTCAAACTTGATAGATTTAGTTTCCCCGTAGTCAAATAGGGCTTACCCTTGTTACAAATTATCTCTTGAATCATTGTATTTAACTTTCCTAACCTATAGGCTACAAAACTTCTCAGTTCCTTTCTTCGTCTCACATTCCTGTCTCCCTCCCCCATCTGAATCTTTCTCTAGGCGGCTGTTAGAGTTCCCTTGTATCCCTTCATCCCTTCCAATCAACCCTAAGTCTCAATAAACCCTGTTTGTCACTTAATCAAACCTTTGGCTGGTTCATTTGTTGATTGATAAGAGAGGGAGAAAAGGAGAAAGGAATAATATTCTCTCTGGTTCCTGAAGGGAATTGGAGGGATCCATCTTGGAGGAAGTGTGATCTCTATACTTCCTCTGGACTCTTCCTTTGTGAATCTGAGAAACTGACTAGAAAGCCATCTAGTCAGTTTCAAGCCATTCTTGGCTGGCCCCAACCTTTGTTGCAGAAGTGCCCTTCCTACCTGAAGGGCTCAGTTTGTTTCCCTTTAGTGTCTCTGTCTCAAACCTGTGCACCCAGTCTGTGTCTCCCAGGCTGCAACTGCCTGCCCCAAATACCTCATCCTCTCCCTTGCAACTCTTTATATCTCCGTGTTTATATTCCCTAAACTCAGTCATTCCCTTACTTCTCCTACCACCTCAATTTACCACCTTCACCATTGTACCTTCATTATCCACTTTGCTGCCTTAGGGATCCACAAACCCTATCCACAGTGCCTTATCCCCTATTCACACTACCTTTAGTCCCTTACCTGCCTTATCCCCTATTACAACCTTACCTCCATCCTTAATTTCCTTATTACATCTACCCTTTTCCCTTATTACAACCACTTTATTACCCTATTAGATTAATTACCTTATAACACTTACAAAAGAATTAAAGCAGTTGAGATCAATCAAAAGATTAAATATGAGCCATTAAATCGCTTCTATATAATGTGTTTTGCATTTATACCAAAGAAAACAAACCAGTAAAAGTTACTATTTTAAAATATATATAGATTATATCTCAATATGCCTGTTCTTCATAATCCTGCCTTATTTGGGACCTTCTTAAATATTCCTTATAATTGTTATTAAGTATATCTATTTTCAGTCTAGACTTGTTATCTTGCCTCTAGCTGTATTAGTCTCAGCAGTAACTAGGTGTAATTTCTGGGATCAAATAAGAAAGTGAAGGCCAAGGAAGTTCTGAGCAAGTCAAAGGTTTGGTAGCCAAAGGTAGAGCAACATAATATGCCTCGCCTCCAGGATGGGTGGAAGGGAAAGATACAAATCATAACAGATATTGAGATTAAAAATACAGATTTCTTACAGCTGTAAAAAAATTATCTAGTATCAAATATGAAAGTTAATTCGTTACAAGTTTAGAGTAAGATATCATTATTTATACTTGAGCTGTATCTTTTCAGTTTCAGTCAACCAAATTTCAAATGTAAGACTCTTGCACACTTTACAGATAGGGGCAGTAGAAAGACATGAAAATTGTAATATGTATATCAAATTTTTCCAAATATTTTGTATGCTATTCTAAACAAAGCAAAAGTGATTCAAGTCAGGTAGAATTAGAGGATATTGAGAAAATTTGTCACATTCAGCATATGAAAGCAAGAGCTCATATTTTAAAAAAATCATCCAAAAAGTGGAAGGACTTGTCCCTCATTATGTGGAAATGGAATTTACCAGAAGTTTCAAGAGGCCTCCAGATGTTTCACCACTATTAAGAATTTTTAACCAGTAATATGACCCAGTTTATCTTATTGTGTCAATTAAATCACACTATGTGTTTGCAGTAAGGGATGAATGATGGATGTCATGGATAATTTTTTTAACTCATTCATTTAACAAAAACAATGAATAATTACTATATGCAAGACACTGAGAAGGACAAGATATGGATAAAGCATGGCTCCTGCCCTCCTTAACATAGACAGAATAGTGACAAAATAACTATAAAACAAGTCAGGATATGATAAATATATGAAAGGTATAAAGGACCATGGAAGTTCAAAGAAGGGAAAACAAACAAGCAAACACTTTTTTCATGGAAGAGATGACTTTTAAGCAAAGCCCTGAAAAGTATTCAGGATTTCAAAGAGAAGAAAAAAAGGCATTTTCAGATTACACAAAGAAAGCAGAGCAAAGGCAGAGAAAGTGTTAGAAAAGAGAATGTCAAAAAGTCTGAATTAGCTTGTAAGTAGAAAATATGAAAGAGAATAGTATAAAAGATCATGTTGGAAAAATCAATTTGGATTAAAAAATGAAGAAACTTTAATGCTAGACTAAAGCAATACTTTATTCAATTGGCATTACAAGTGTATTAGAAATTTTTTTAATACCTGTAAAAGAATGACATTATCTGAACGTCAAAAAGATTTCAAATCAATTTAGCAACAGTTTGAGCAATGGCATGGGTGTGGAAATAGAAGAAGATTAAGAACCTATTGAAGTAATCCAGACAGTAAAAAATAATTGCCTGATGCAGGTAGAACAATTGAAAAATGAAAGAAGGGAACAGATATAGGAGACATTGATGAGGTGGCATTTATAGGATTTGTTAGTGGATTTTATTTGGAGGAAAGGACTGAGAAGACTCAAAGACTTTGAAATTTTAAAGCTGAATGATTAGGAAAAGCTTTATGCAATTAACAGAAATATGAAGTCAAAAAGAGAAAGGTTTTACTTTTTGTTTATTCACATTCATTTTGGTGTAGGGTGGTGAGATGACATGATTTTAGCATTGGATATATTGAGTCTGAGGTCCTGGCATAGCTTCCAGTTGGAAATGACTAGGTGGTAATTGAAAATGCAAGTATAAAGCTTGAGAGAAAGAATTTGGTGGTAGAGAGACATAGATTTGGAACAAATCTGATTAGAGGTGAATGTGGAAGTCATAGGAATGGATGATAGGAAGGACAGGGAGAATATGAGTTCTTGAGGGTATGTCTTCTATTATGGATTGAGAGAAGGAAGGGAAGCCAGCTTTGGTGACTGGTTTTAATACTAGAATGTTTCCTGCATGGAATATTGTGAAAGCAGATCTGTTTTGTTCTGTCTCCTGCTGGCTTATGTTTTCTCTTTGCAGCATGTATTTGACCAGTGTCCATACTTAAGGGAAGATGTCACATCTCAAATATCAAAAAACATCATCTAAATGTATCCTTTTCTCCCAGTTTCTCTAGGATAGTTGAAGACACTCACACTGTTTCTTTTGGCTTTGCTTTCAAGACCACAGAATTCCTTTGCCAATTTGAAAATTTACATCCTACTTGTTTGTATATGTATGCATATGTCTCTCTATATATGTATACAGATATACAGATTCTTAGACCTGGGAAAAGATCTTTTGGATTATTTCAAATGACTTTTAAGTTACAAATGAAAAAAGAAAGGCCCAGGAAGCACATATAATTTCACCAAGGTCAAAGTTACTTAGTGGCAGACCCGAACTCAGGTCTCTGGTTTTCAGACCGGGGTTCTTTCCATTATCCCCTCTGCCCTCTGTTAAGCCCAAGATAACAAAAAAAAAAGTTATGCTTGACTTTATGAATGGCTATTCAACGGGATATCACACAATGCAGATATTTTATCAACCCTGTTTTTCTTATTTTGATAAACCAAAGTGACACGTGTAAGGATTAGTTTTAATGTCAGAAATCTTAGGTTGTTAGCAACAACTTCTAATAAAAGATTTCTGGCTACTGTTATACAAACTTCAAGGTCAATTTATTTGCCTTTCCAACCTTCTGATTGTCTTGGGCAAAAGAAAGTGTGACCAAAGTAAGTTTCAACAAGTTGAAGTGTTACAGAGAAATATGTCTCACTAAGAACTACCACGTTAGGTTTGTATCTCACTCATTCTCAGGCCAAGATAACCACCTTTCATTCAGTTTGATTGTTATTCTATTATGAAGTTTTAAGATACAATTAAAGAATATGGAATTGCCTTTTTGGCAATAACACTATAATGATGTAATATAAGTTTTTATTATTTTATTATTATATTAGTATTATATTATTTATTATAGTTAAATAATTCACACACATTTATTAAGTTATTATATGCTAGTTATTATAAGTGAAATAGCCTTTGCCCTTGAGGAGCTTATAGGGAGACAAATGTACCCAGAGATATCAAATATATATAAAATACTTTTGGAATAATGGGCAAGATATTACACTTTGCCTCAATTTCCTTAACTGTAAATGAGTAAGTTGGACTAGATGACCTCAAAGATCTCTTAGACTCAGATCTATTATCTAATAATTCTAAGTGAAAAAGACATATGAAATACATACCTAACCTACTTTTGAACTCTAAATTAAAACCAAAGACCCAGTGATGTTTTGACATTTCAGCCACAATGCTGTCACATCTATCTTGGTGGATTCCTTAACATCCTTTTAGTAAAACCATATCTTTTGGTCAAGTTGGCAACAGCTACCAGCAGTTTTAGTTTTGTCATACCACTGTGTCATTACGATTTTGGAATGTGATCATTCTTCTGTACTGAAATTTGGCCAGATTCATTGGTATTAAAATTGGATCACTTTAAACTTAAGGAGGACTGCTCCTATCAACACAAGCCTGAAAAAATGACAATATAGTATTAACTTCTTTTGCATATAAAAGACCATCGTTCATCAGAAAAACAAATGAATCATTTCTCATAGAAAAAAAATCACAGTTGAATATGTTTTATTAGTCTCGTCCACAAATGCTCTTCACCATCCCCAAAAGGACAACTTAGTGACACTGTATATTGCATATATGAGGATGACATTTTTTGATTCATGGAGAGATTTCAGAGGGAGAGAGAAAAGGGAGAAAGAGATGAAGTAAGGAGCAAGATTCTTTGAGTGGCAAGCTGGGAGCTCCAAGATGCACAGTCATGTAGGGAATAGCTGGCATCCCAACATTATTGGTTTCTAGCACCTACAAACTATAGACATTGCTAAGACCAAACACTGGGTTTCCTCATTTTCCCAAAAAATGAGTTGAAATATTATCTTCTAAATTATTTCAGAGCCCTCCACACTCTAGGATTCAATGGACTAAACTGAACTATAGATGTTGTTAGGGATGAGGTGAGAAGAGAAGGGTCTTCCAAATTCTTACCTCCATATCTACTTCTCTCCATTTAGACCCAAAGTGCCTACCTTTCACTCTTGTTTTTGTGCTTTGAATACAACACATATCCTTCCAACCCAGCTCCAACACCTATTATCCCAGTAAGATGAATTACTTTTATTGTATCCTTAGAGATAGGGTGAGAAAATGGCTTCTTTTGTGGCAGACTTGCCTCCTCAGCAACCTCAACTACTAAAGACCCTTGTTCTTCTCACCAAAGTCCCTGGTGGTATCAAATGTTCAGAATCAGAAACAAGTATGATTTTATCTTTAGAAATGACAATTAGAAAGATGAATTACCATCTGATATGCCATTGCACCCCAAGGACCATAAGATCTTTCCATCTAACTTGTAGTTGACCCCTCTTATCTCTATTGTGCCTCCCATTATAATGTGAGTTCTGTGAAAGCAGGGACTTTGTTTTCTATTTGCATCTCTAGTACTTAGCACAGATCTTTGCCTATTAAGTACTTCACAAATGTGTTTTCATTTATTCAACCATGCATTTCTTAACATCTCAATCTGTGATTGTGAGAGGTATGAAGGAAAACTGTATGTCCTTGTTTAGGAAGAGTATGCTAAAGTTTTTTCTGGACTCTCCAAATGATCATAGATTTTGAGGATAAACATTGTGGAATCAATCACTACCCAACTTTGTGGGTTGTATGTAGCATTAGAGTTACTGTGGGTATCAGTAGAAAGGGAGTAAGACAAAATGAGGGTTAAACCCAGAGAAATATTGATAGAGAACCTGATTATGAGGATAAGCTTTTCTTAGGATCTTTTGCAAAAATGAAGCAAACAAAGGGAATGAAAAGAAAACAGAAAAAGAGAACAGTCAGTTATTGCTTTAAGGTTTTAAATTTCATTTGTTTATTCAATCCTCATTCTCACTGAAGAATGTTAAAATTGAAAAGCAAAAACTTTCATGTTATACATAGTAAAAACACTAATGTATGAGGATAGCTGTGAATGACTGAACTATTATCAACAATGCAGGAATCCAAGACAACTCCAAAAGATTCATGATGAAAAAAGCTGTCCACAACCACAAAAGTAACTGCATCTGAATGGAGATCCAAGGGTCATTTTATCTCCTTCATGATGTTTTTTTCTTTTGTTATATGATTGACATGCTTCTTTTTTCCCAACATGATGAAAATGAACATATGTATTGCATGATAGCACATGTATAATTATATATTACATATAAAATGTAGAATTATTATAATGTATATCAACTTACTTTCTGTTTCAGGAAGGTGAGAGGAGAGTGAGGGAGAGAACAAGATTGCAAAATTCCAGAACATTATTATTAAAAATTGTTACAACATGCAATCTGTAAAAAAAGATAAAACAAATACTTTCCTCTTCCATCTTTGTAGACTAGATGTGAATAGTTATGTATAAGTTTATCATAAAAAATTACTTTTGAAGAGAGAAAGCCACCTCCAAAAATTTATAGAATTTAGAAATACAAGGTCCTTTAAAAATATTAAGTATACCCCAAGAAAACTGAGGCCCAGAGAGGTGGTGAATTTTATCATAGGTCAAAGTAGGTGTGTTGTAGAGCTGGGATATGAACATAAGTAAATCTAAATTTAAATGAATGTGAAATGTCATTATTTCATTAATGCAATTTATTTATGTGATTTTTTTTCAAGAATAAATTCATTTCAAACCTGGAGCATTCTAGCAATTTATTTGTAGTAGTTAACTTTTTCAAATTGTAATTTGCTTTACTTGTATTTAAAGGTCTTTTTAAAAAAAAAAGTTTAGACCTAGGTAAAATTATGAATTATGCAGATTTTTTTCTTTATTTTCCCTCCTACCTCCCCCTCAGTGCCCTTATAACCTTTTTCATGTTGTCTTTCTCTGTAGGCAACTAATGGTGCTATGAGTAGAAAATGAGTCCCATGAAATCCAGCTAGTTCTCTCTCTGACCTTTTCCTGCAGCCTAGGCTGTTGTTACATGATCTGCTATTTATTGTTGTTGAAATTGGAACATTATAGTCACAAAGTCACTGTTAAAATATAAACAAATTATACAAATCTGTATCTTCTGAAGCATTTATTTACTTTTCCCATTACTTGCCATGCTTATGGACAACCTTATTTTCGTCTAACCCCAAATACAAATTAGTCCACAGAAATCCAACACCATTATCTCATGAGTATGTCACCAAACCCCTTGTTGATTCCTAATGCTTCTCTCTCTCAATACCATTCTGCGATGTCTTTTTTCATAACATGATTAATATAGAATTGCATTTTACATGATCTCACATGTATAACCTATATCAAATTGCTTAACCATTGCAAGGAAGGAGGAGGGGAGGGAGAAAAAAATGTAGAACTCATTTTAAAATTAATATTAAAATTTTTTACACGAAACTAGGAAAAATAAAATAGTATTAAAATGCCATTTTGTTCCCATCATCTTTTTTTTTTCTCTTCTACATCTACCAATTGTTCACCTTGTTAGAGTGAAAGCTTTTAAAAATGGACAAAGGCTTAGACATTTTTCATTGAACAGAATTCCTTATATTTACATTAGAAAATAAATGCTGTGTTCTATCCTCAAGATAATAGCAATAACTTCAAAATTAGGAGGAAAAATAGTACTACTTCAACATATAGACTTTCAGCTTAGGTTACTTAGAATTCAAACAATAACGCCTAATCATTTTACATCCTTGGATATAACTCCAAAAATCTAGGGTAATTTGTCACCTACTAAAATGAAACTAACTCTAGAATAAAAGCCCTTCATCTTTTCACTTTCCCTAAAACATTGTTCTAAAAATTTGGGGGAATGAACTTGTGGAAATAAAAAAAAAGTGAGATAAAGATTTCAAAAGTAAACATGTTACAGAGCTTAACTTCTAAGTCTTAGAACATCAATCTATTATTTGAGCATGATTCTGTGGTTTTATCAAAAAGGCAATGGTAACTATGGGGAATTCTAAGAAACATAAGGAATTTTGTTGGAATTGATTCAGAGTGAAGGAAAGGGGACTAGGAAAATAATATATAAACACCATGATGAATAGAATACAAATGGAAAAAAAAAACAGTAAAAGGATACTGAATGCACATATAATTGCAATCACTGATTGTGGCCCAGAGAAGAGAAGATGAAAATCACCTCACTCCCTTCTTAATATATTTTCAACATGCAAAGATATATGAAACTTAGTCCTTGAGTCTTTGGTTCTTTTTTTAATGGTTTTCCTTTGTTTCAAGAGTGGATTTACATTCCCAAACTGGGTTGTGTATGTGGGAATGACTATGGTAAAGAAAAGCCTTAAAAAAAAAAGAGTTCTTGCAAATCCAAAGTTTCTGAGATCTGTAGCAGGGAAGGTGATAAAATTACTTGCTTTGAATTTTATCATTCTTTCCCCTCTTACCATAAAATATCATAAACAATCAATTCACCAAAGAGTCACCAAAGTTGTTGGGGTAGTTCACTAAAAAAAATGTTCAATGGATAATGGAGTTTTATAGAAATAAAAGTCAAAGTGGCTTCTCTTATGCCTATGTGTTTGGAGTAGGGTCAGGGAAAGGAATTGTGTAGGTGTGAATGGAATGAGAGAACTTTTACTTGCCTCAACTATCCCACTTAATTATATACCACTCCCAAATTCCCATACTGTGACAATTATAGGATCATAGATTTTTGAACCAAAAGTGAATTTATATGTTGTGTGAAGCTCAGGCCCTTTGTTTAAAAGATAAGGAACTAAGGTCCAGAGTGGGCAAGTGACTTGTACAATCACACAGAGAGTAGGTTGTAGAGACAGAATTTGAATCCAGGTATTTCTGACTGTATCCTGGGCTATTTCCATGATGTTAATAGCTACATAGAAATTTGATATTCCAATCCAATTTCTAATGCAAAGTATCCTTTTGAGAGAAAAAATAATGGGTTTAGAGAGAAATTTAGAAGCAAAGCAGTCCCTAAGTTTTCCCAGTAGTTCAGCAGTCTCTTATTGTGAGCACTGAAAGCAATATTCGTTAACACATTTAAAAGATGAAGATCTCTTATTCATTTTATTTTAATTATCATATCCAAGTGAATCAAAATGAAAACCATTAGCCTAGTATTTCGCAGGGAGAAGGGCAACAAGGAGGACCAGGAGGAAAATCAACTCAGAATAAGGATACAATTTAAGTTTGGAAGAAGAAAAAAAAAGTATTAAGTATTTATTGAGTATTAAGAATGTACAGAATAGAACTGAACAACCAAGTAGAGAATATATAATTTAATTTACTTTATATATACTTCTTCCTCAGTTTTTTTGGTTTGTAATTCAGTGTTATATTGTTTTACAAAACAATTATTTAGAACAATTTATAACCCATACAAGTTAACCCCTATTAAGCAAAATTGTGCTTTCTGAAAATGCCTATATTTTTCTTTGAAAGTCCAATCCTTTAGTATACAGTGAGGTATAGTGCAATGCATAGTGAATAATAGGAAATTTAAAAAATAAACCTCTAGCATACATGCAATGTCAAACTTCTTAACTTGCATGTTTTGTATATGTTTTTATATTTGATTCACAGTTGTGATATTTATAACTTTTATGAATGTAGTTATAATTACAGAGGCAACATAATATAGAAAAGAACCCACTGGATTTTTGTTAGTATTTATTTTTTATTTTTTTATAATAAATATAATCTGTAACGTAACAATACTATAATACATAGCATTTGTTATATATAAGCAATTAATTCTAATTAATATGCTTATCCAAGAGAAAAAAATTCCCACATTATCTATATCCCTAAATCTATACTTCATTCTTTTTTCCTTCCAGCCAAACCTCCTCTCACCTCAAAGAGGCAGGTAATATGATATACTTTGTGCATTCATTATCATATAACACATGATATGTGTTCATATATCATATATAGTGAAATAATAAACATATTGATTATACTAAAGAAAAAATTTCATGGAGGAAATTAAATGAAGAATTATGTTTCAATCTGCGTTCAGATTCCATCTATTAATTCTATGACAGTGAATATCCTTTTTCATCATGAATCCCATGGAGTTGTCTGGATCCTGGCCTTGTTGATAATAGTTAAGTCATTCACAGATGATCATGATACATTATTGTTGTTACTGTGTACACCATTCTTCTGCTTCTGCTCACTTCACTATGCATCGTTTCATATAAGTCTAGGTTTTTTGTGATCATTTGTTTGTCATTTCTTACTGCACAATAGTATTCCATTGCAATCATATACCACAATTTGTTCAACATTTCTCCAATTGATGCCCATTCCTTCAGTTTCCAGTTCTTTGCCATCACAGAATGCACTGCTATAACTATTTCACAATATATTGTTTATTTTTCTTTTTCTTTGATCACCTTAGGAAATAAACCTAATAGTTGTATTACTGAATAAAAATATACATAGTTTCATAATTCTTTGAATACAATTCTAGATTGCTCTCCAAAATGGTTGGATTCATTCATAGTTCGACTAACAATCCATAGTGTTCCTGTTTTCTCACATCCCCTCCACTATTTGTCAAAAATTAATATGTGTAAAAGTTAAAATGTGGGTTTTGACAAAATAAGAGAGCAGCTTTTAATACTTTAAGTTTTAATGTGAATATAGTAGAGTTGTAAATTAATGTTATCCCTGTAAGCCAGAGAAAAGAAAACTCCTAGTAGGTTTTAACAATTAACAATTTAGCTTAAATAAAATAGAAATAGTAAAAGAATATAGTAAAAGAAGGAAAGCTAGAAAAGAGGAAAGAGAGATTACTAATCTTATGCCCTATAAATAAATATACCTAAAATTCCTAATAACTACCTCTAACTGTCTTCTGAGGACAGCTTTTTCTTGCCTGGCAAACACCAGGCCTATCTAACCTACACTATCTATAAATGATTCACTAACTCCCTAACTCCCTAAAATAATAGAGAGCTACCACTCACTCAGTGCCTATGAAACAGACCTCCTGCTCTCTAGAGATCCCAGAGGCAAAAAGCCCTTTAAAGGCTAAAGCCAAAAGCCCTCTCAATAAGCTCAGGTCCACCTTTATATTCCAGCAACTAAACACCAACTCACACTACTAGCAATCAACCCCCAAGGACCAGCTCATGCCTAGCAGCCAACTTCCCTGCAACTTCCAGCTCTAACTGTCAGCAACTGACTCACCAACTGTCAGCAACTGACACTTCTAACTCTCAACAACAGACAGTCTGCAACTGATGCTCACTCAGCACTGGCCTCCCTGGTTTCTACTTCCTGTTACTGTGGGCTGATTAATCCCTACACATCTCTATGGTAAGAGGATCTCCAAGTCCTCTATTAAATTAAAAAAATTAAAGAATTCCTTTTTACATAGGAAAAACAACAAAATTCTTTTGGAGCAGTAAAAAGTCAAGAATATTAAAGGAAATCAAGAAAAAAATGTTAGTGAAGGAACTCTACCAAATTTCAAATTGTATTATAAAGCAATACTTATCAAAAGTATGGTACTGGCTAAAAAACAGAAAAGTAGATCAATGGAACAGAATAGACATATAACAATCAGTCATGAAAAATTATAGTAGACTTGTGACTCACAAAGGTAAATTTCCAAAATTTTGGAATAGGAATTCACATTTTGGTAAAAATCATGAGAACTGGAAAGCAGTTTGGCAGAAATTGAATATAGACAAATATTTTATACCATTTACCAAAATAAGATCAAAATGCATACATAACCTAACTATAAAAAGTTATATAAAATTAGGACAGAGAATATATTTCCTAACGGATTTAGGGAAAGGAGAAGAATTTATGAATAAAAAAGGCAGAAAACACTGTGAAGTGTATATTGATTAACTTTGAACACACTTAATTGAAATTATTTTGTACAGAAAAAATAATATAGCTAGGATTAGAAGGAAGAAAAGAAGTTGGAGAAAATTTGTTAAAAATTTCTTGGATACAGGTCTCATAATTTAAAATATATAGAAAACTTTGTCAAATATATAAGAATATGAGCCAGTCCTTGATTGATAAATGGTCAAAAGATAAGAACAGACAGTTTGGGGATAAAGAAATCAAAGTGATATTATATACCTTCACTCTGCTAAGCTAATTCCCAGAACAATATACAACTATATGAAAAATTAAATGAAAAATGTCACTGAGCTTTATCTGTAAAATGAAGTTATTGGACATAATGATCTATAAGATCCTTCTTATTCAGCTTTAAATTATACATCCTGTTATGCTACGATGTGTATCTCTGTATGTATGTTTTTTGTACACTTACATATAATACAATTTGGCTACTAAAGGCTAACTTTAATGAGTTATAAATTCCTCTGGATTTTTATTTATATATACACATATGTAATTGAGTCAAGAGACTTAGAATCAATTGGAAGAATATGCATATGAATTGTTTCTCAAAACATTAAGTGGTATATAAATATAAACTAATATTAATATTAAATTTTCCTAGCTATACTTATTAGCTGTGTGATTAGAAACCTTATTCCCCTCACTTGTAAATACCAATATAAAATGCCTTTCTTGCCTATTGTTAAGTGGTTTTGAAAATTCAATGACATACTATATTTGAAAGTACTTTTTGACCTAAAAAAGTAATATATAGTAGCACTATTGATATTATTATCAGTTATGGAAAGTTTTAGAATAAGGTATATTACTATGACGTGTAGTTCAAGTTAAAAAATAGAAATACGCTTGTTTTTCTCATATTTCCGTATGCCTTAGATTTCAGAAGGTTAACTCACTTAAGTGGAAATCGTTGTTTAATGTAAAATCTTTTATTTAGTCCAGGATCCAATCTGGTATGACTGAGAAGATATATGATTTGTTTAAAAATATGGATACAATTTCCAGACCTAAATTTTAAGACATTTAACAAATAAGTACAGGTATCCCTTAATATACAGAACAGATAATGTTCTGGTAGAGTTGCCCTTGAAGCAAAATTCCATATGTCAAATCTTATTTTCTAAACATCCCCATTATAAAATGAGAAATAGGAGCCATAGTCAGAGAACTCAGTGTTAGGCAGAAAAGGGAGGAGAGGAATTTTTCCAGTGTTAGACTGAGTGTGGGAGCACACTTATCTCTTCTTCAGTGATATAATTTTTAGAAGTGGTAGAAAAATCAGAGGAAGTATGTGTTTTTTTCCAAAATAATTGCTGCAATGGTGAGGGACCAATTTTCCTCATCTTACCTTTCCAAACCTCTTGCATATAATTTCCACCCTTTCACTCTGCAAACTGCTTGCTGTTCCTCCAACAAAACTTTTCAATTCCCATCTTTTCTTTGTTCCTTCCTTTGCCTTGACAGTTCTCTTTCCGGAATGCATTCCCTCCTCACTTCCACTTCTTGGAAGCCCTGATTGTGTAAGAGATTCAGCTCCAAGTCCTCTTCCTGTGTGCTTTCCTAAACCTCCCTTCCCAAACTACCTGCCATTTATTTTGTAAACATTATATCCCTACATATATAGGCAATAGGGTTTCCCTCATTAGAATGTAAGCTCTTTGAGAACAAGGAGTATGTCACTTTTTTCCAATCCTCCCTGCCTCGTTCTACCCCAGTACAGTTCTTAGTGCATAATAAGAGCTTGATAAGTGCTAGTTTGGTTGATTGAGGGATCATGTCAGTTCCAGGAAATGTCATAAAAAGACTCTATTGGCGAAAGCATGGTGAAAACAAGGATAAGTTCCCAAGAGAATTCCCATAAGGGCTACACATTTCCCACTGAAAATACTACTCTCTTGAATTCATTATATAGATCCAAATTCCATTAGTAGCACTAGGGGAAAAAGTTCCAATTACATTCGGTGTGTGTAAATTAGTGAAATCATTTTTGTATGTATGCATGCCCTCTGCCTAGGGCACTCACCTCACACATAGTACTAAGTTTAGGGTTACCAGAAATGGACCACCACCACAAAGCTATGGCTCAGATTCCTACCCCTTGACCCTATAGTTCCTGAACCCCCACTGGTCTGTTTCCCCTTTACACAAAATCATTCATCAAGATACCACTAATTGTTAACCATAAAAAATTTATTTAATAAGACAAAAAAGAGAATAATAAGTTATGCATTATAAGGTAAATCCATTAAAAATCAAAACACTGCAGTCTATATAGCTGTCCTCATGCATTCTATGACCATTGAGAAGTGTGTTGAGTGACATACACTTGGAGAAACTTCAAAACGAGATATAGAAAATGAGGAAATTCTGTGTGTGGGTGACTCACAATCCTAGACTTCCATGTCCTTGATTCCCATAGGGTTACTTCTTCAGTCGTTTTTCAGTCACCTCCACTATTCATGATCCCATTTGAGATTTTCTTGGCAGAGATTTTGGCTTTATCTTTTCCTTCTCTTGCTCAATTCTGCAGATGAGGAAACTAAACAGGATTAAGTGACTTACCCAGAATCACAAAACTAGTAAGATTCTGAATCCAAATTTGAACTCCAGGTCTAGCACTCTATCCTCTGTGTCACTTAGCTGCACAGGTTCCAATGGCCCAGGCTTAAAGGACTACAGGACCAATAAGGGATGATTGGTATATTTGTAAAATGAAGCTCCTTCAGGATAGAACAAGGCAATGTTTCACCAGAAGAAGTCATGGAATCACATCCCAATTTCATATATGCTTCATAGGGTGTGCTCTAGCCAGAAGTCTTGGGGTGAGATGAGTTCTCTGATTACTACCATTATGTATACAGAATGATATCCTATTTTCACCACATGACAACTGTCTTTGAGTCCTATGTGAGAATTCCTATGAACAGGAAGTAAATCAAAATAGGAAAATGAAGACATTTTCTGATAGATTTCCTAATACTTGAATTCCTACACTGGTCATGACCAAGTATACACAGAAATACACATAAATATATGCTTATATACATATACATATATACTTATGTATACACACATGTACACACTGGCTCCCAATTTTATTGATTGGTTTACTGGGTTTTAATTTTTTAATGTCTTTTTTATTTTTTCAGCATTTCTATTTTGCTTTACATTTACTAACTTGATTATCTGTTTTTATAGGTATGGTGATTCATTGATGTCCTTTTTTCTCTTTTGCAGTTAAAAGCATTTAGAGATTTAAAAATTTTCCCCTGCCACTTGTGCTATATTGAATCTGAGTGCTGCTGATACTTGTTCAGAGCTGTATCCTTGAGCCCCAGTGAGAAGAGTCCTTCTTGTAGTCTTTCTGTTTTGTTCTGGGCTAGAGCACTCCTTCACTCCTTCTTCTTGGTTCTGCCACTCTAGTATTTATTTTGAAGTGTTTTGTTCTTCTCTGGTCATTTGGAGGGTAATTGGAAGGCTTCAAGTGTTTCTTATTTTGCTACCTTGTCCTGATCTCTTCAGGATTCCCCAACCCAGTGGCTGGGGTCTGTGGGCTCCACAATCAGTGTTGCTACCACCACCACCATCCCACTATGACCACCACCAGTATCACTACCACTACCATCAGCCACTGCGTTTTTCTGTGGTTTTCTTTAGATAATTCTTTCCCTCTTCCCATTCTTTTTTCTTTTAAAATCACCAAAGTATAGCAAGCTCTTCTTAGGCCCTTTGATTATTTTTAACTCTAGTTATGACCCCTGATGACACTTAGCATCTGAGGGGTTCATTTGCATCATCTTATCCTACTTGAATTTAAATCTGTGATCCTTCTTTAATCTCTTCTTATTACTTGCTCATATTTAGATTTTAATATTTCTAGACAATACCTGAGCCTCTTTTAGTCCCCGTTTGTATTCCCTAGGAATGTCCTGCTATATTCTTCATATACTAAATGCAATGTTTGTCAAGCATCTGAGGGACATTTCAGGTGAGAGATCTGCAAACTTTTAGTGAAACAAAAGTTGTATGATCTAAAACATTCATGGTGAATTTTTGAGAGGCACTGGTGATGTGAGAAATATCCTTGGGAGCATGTGGAGAGAGGGAGGAGAGCAGTCCAGCACCATGTACCTCTGGCTTTCTAGTAACAAACTCTGGCAAACTCTGTGCTGGGATGATGGCACATATGCCATAGATTCACCAATATGGTTCTAGGTAGGATAAAGTCATTTAGCCACTCCACAGAATTGATGTTTGCAAATTGCTGAATCTAAGTCCATTTTGATTAGCTCAGCTAATGACTTGCTCCTGGTTGGATCTAGAATTAGATTGCCACTGGTTCCAGCTTTGTCAGATACCAATCACAAGGCCGATAAGGCTAATATCTGAGTGATGGCAGTCATCTTTTTGCTATACCCTTAAATCACCACATAATAGATTACTTTCTCTGTTTATGCAGTAAGGTGAGTTGGTTTATTTATGGATGATTAGATTAACTTTTTACTTTACTTAAATGCAAAATGACTAGAGAAATTTAAGGCAAAGAAATATCAAATGACTCACCGATAATTTTGTTTAAAAGGAGAAATAATGACTAGGAAACCAGAAATGCCCACTTATTCCCTTTCTTTTAAATCTTTTTTATACTAGTAGAAATTTTTCTTAAAAATTTAAAGTGAAGTAACAATTATAGCAGATTTTAAATTTAGACTCAGGATCATCAATTTAGTTATAGATGTAACATTAGAGATCATCATTTAAACAATCAAAAAGAATTTTTTAAAAAATAATTCCTATTTTGGGCTTTATACTAAGCTCTGGAGATACAAAAAAAATAATCCTTGCCTTCAAGGAATTTAAATCCTAATAGAAGAGACAATACATAGTATATGTAAAAAAGTATAACACCCCCCCCCACACACACAGTTTAATTTATGAAAGATGAACCTAAATTATTTTGGGAATGATATCTGCTAAAAACTGAAGGAAGAGTATATGAACAAACAAGGAATAGAGAATGACACAGATAATACAGGGGGAAATTTATTTTTATTATACAAAATTTAAAAGTGCCCAATGTAGTAAAATGATAGGGAAAGAGGTTTCTAATGAAATAAAAACTAAAACCTTTGCAGATACTTTCTTTAATTAAGGCCTCATTTCCAAGATATAAAAAGAGCTGATTCAGTTTTGCAAAAATCCTTAGCCATTCCTTAACTGATAAAATATCAGAGGGCAAAAACAAGCAGTTTTGAAAAAATCCAGGCTATCATAGTCATATGAAAAAAATTATCTAAATCAGTACTAATTAGAGATTCAGATTGTAAAAGTGATTAAATCAACTCTGGGATTCTACCCCGTTCACATCAGATTGGCAAAGATGACCAAAAAAAAAAAAGATAATGACAAATGTTTTAAGAGCTATGGGGATACTGACATAGTATATGTGAGTTGTTCCAACCTTTCTAGAAAGCATTTTGTAACAATGCTAGAAAAAAATATGAACATGTAAGTGTCGTTTGACCCAATAATGCTACTATTAGGTCTATACTTCAAAGAGACCAGAGGAAGACAAAAAGAATCCACTTATCCAAAAATATTTATAGTAATAGTTGTTTTTTAAAATGTGGTGGAAACAAACTAGAAAGTAAATAAGAATCCAACTATTAAGAGATGACTGAACAAATTATACTTAATGAAATAAATACTATTATCCTAAAACAAATGAACAATTGTATGGTTTCAGAGAAAACAATTGTGATAGAATATGAAATAATTTTAAAAAATAAACAAAAAAAGAACAATTTATATGACAAGAACAACTTATAAAAAGAAACACTTTGGAAAGATTTAAGAACACTTACCAATGCAAAAACCAACCACAATTATGGAAGAGCAATGATAAAGCATGCTATACACCTCTGGATAAAGAGGTGATGAACACTAGGTTGCAGAATGAGATATATATATACATCTCAGAATTTTCTATATAGGAATCATAACTGTGACACTGCGAGTTGATGAGACCACCAAAAGGAATAATAATATAGAGAACAGATGAACTAAGACAGGCACTTGGGGGATATTTAGTGTAAATGAATGTAATTTGGATAAAAATCCAACAAAGCTACCTTGAAGGACTAGTTAGACAAGTAGGAGAAAAACCAGGAGAGAACTGTGACATCAAATCCTAGAGAGAAGAGAATATCCAGAAGAGGGTGATCAATAGTGTCAAAGGCTGCAGAGAGGCCAAAAGAGGATGAAGAGGGTGAAAAGGCAATCCAAGATTTGGCAATGAAGAGATCATTGGTTTTGGCTCAGCGATACTATTATTAGATCTCTGCTATAAAGAGAAGAAAGAACCTATATGTACAAGGATATTTAGAGTAGCTCTTTTAATCAACTAATGGTAGAATGGATGAAAAGCTGGTCCTAGAATTAGGTAGATCTGAGTTCAAATCAGACCTCAGATACCTAATAGATAGTGACTCAGGGTAAGTCATTTAAACTCTGATTACCTCAGTTTCCTCAAGTGAAATAACTATTGAAAATACTAGCATGGTGCCTGGTGCATAGTAGGCACCATAAAGATCCTTAATCACTTTCCTTTCCCTCCTCCTCTTATGATGCTAAAGAACTGATAAGTAAGGGGCACACACAAATTGGGGAATGGCTGAGCAAATTATGCCGTAATAGAGTACTATTAAGCCATGATAAATGATGAAAAAGAAGGTTTTAGAGGAACCTGGAAAGATTTGAGGATGGTATAAAGTGGATGACAAAAATATAAAGTAAACAAGTTTGGAAAGTTTAAAAACTCTGATAAAACCACTGACCAATCACCATTCCAGAGGGCCAGTGATGATACACACTACACATTTCCTAACAGAAGCAGGAAGCATACATTTTTAGACATGCCTAATGCAAGAAATTGTTTTGCTTGACCAGGCATATACATTGCAAGTTTTGTTTTGTTGTGTTTCTTCTTTTTCCAAGTTATAGGAAATGTGGGAGAGAAAGTAAATTAATTTAAATTAATAAATTAATTATAAGTATATAAAATTTCAAAAAAAAAAAGAGATCAATTATCTAATCTTTACACAGATAATTCCTAGATCTCTCTCTCTCTCTCTCTCTCTCTCTCTCTCTCTCTCTCTCTCTGTCCTCCACTAATATTGTCTCTCTTTAGCTCCAGCCTTACATTATTTATAACTTTGGGAAGAGATCATTTTTAGCTTTTGGTATGAACAGTTTCAATTGTATCCTGAAGTTGGGAATGAGAATGCAGAAAAATGAGCAAAAGAAATTGCACTGAAGCAATGACTTTAACATAAAATGGACTTGAATAAGTTTAGTATCTTTTAGATGTGCATTACTTGTTTAGTTTTCTATATACTACACTATCCTTTTCTCATACTTTCAGCCCTGTTCCTTTCACCCTCCCTCAAATTAAAAAAAAAAGAAATGTTTATTTTATTTTAAAATCCTTACCTTCCATCTTGGAGTCAATACTGTGTATTGGCTCCAAGGCAGAAGAGTCTAAGGGTAGGCAATGGGGGTCAAGTGACTTGCTCAGGGTCACACAGCTGGGAAGTGTCTGAGGCCAGACTTGAACCTAGAATCTCCTGTCTCTAGGTCTGGCTCTCAATCCACTGAGCTACCCAGCTGCCCCCAATGTTTCTTTATTTCACTATTTTCAACCTGAGTTTTCTGGAGGGAATAAAATGGTTACTTCAAATATCTAGACATATTAAAACTGGACATAGTACGTTATGTGCAGACACATACACAACTAACAAAACATACAACTCAATTGCCAATTGTTTTTTTCTCCCCATGTCCATAGTGCCAAAAGGGATGAGCTAGCACTTAGTAAAAGTTTGGATCAAGCAGAAAAAGTCCACACCCTACACTAATTTTCAGCCCACACATTTGGCTCAGAGCAAAATTAAAACCTATATGAATAAGGTATAGAGTGACACTATAATTGGGTCCAAAACAATTTACTAAATGTGGTCATTGTTAGAGAAAAAATAACAGTGAAATTATTTATTTGGATTTCTGTGTTTTAAAGAGCCAGTTTGATAAACTCAATTTTCCAACCAGTAGTTTTATCATCCTAGATATTGCCTCCCAATCAGATCCAAGCAAGAATGCAAAAAAAGAGATAGAACTAAACTGACCCTCATATTGATAATATGTGAGATAAATATCCAAGAATTCAAAAGTCCTTCATTTCTGACCCAAATCAACAAAATGCTTCCACTATCTCATGCTTCTTTACTTCTTATTCTTTCTTTTCACTTCTTTATTCTTTTCTTTAGTGCAGAATCAATGAAAATCTGAGAGGCAGCTTCCTGATTGCAAACACACACACACACACACACACACACACACACACACACACACACACACACACACACACGACAATTTAGGATCTCAATCACTAGCATTTCCTTTTTGAAAATCCAGGAAGACTAAAAGCAACACATTATATTAAAACCAAAATTACACAGTGCTTTAAGACTTATTACATATATTTATATGTATTCGTTTATATTGCTGATATGCTTGGAATCAAAGGCCCTGAATTTTTAAATCTTTTTAATCTCTTTATGTCTTTATGTCTCAGCTTACTCTTCCATACATGGGCATAACACTTATACTACCTACCTTAAAGGGTTGCTGTGGGGAAAGGGCAATAAACCTTAAAGCCTGACAGAAATGTGATCTATTTCTGAGATAATCACATGAGAGTCTGAGAAAATCAATAGAAAATGCCCCAGTTGAAAATACTTACATAATAAAATTATTTTGAATTTTAACTTATGGTGACAATAAAAAGTTGAAATATATTTCTCTCTTCGGGAAGAGATATCCACCAGCATTTTACTACATATCAAAATGGTAATGGTTTTAGATAAAAATACTATAAGTGTTTGGAAATTTATTTTTGTAAATAATGGGAAATCAGCTAATTTTTTCCTGTGGACATACCAAAATAAAAGTTGTGTTTTTAGGACGATTAATCTAGCAGTTATAACGTACATAATTTTAGTAAAAAAAAAAACTGGAATTTTATTTTTTAAGGGGAACATTGATAGGATACCCAATCATGAAGGGAATTATTTCTGAAAATCAAACTAAAGAAAATAAAACTTAATTACAAAAAAAAACCTTTAAGGAGACCAAAATATGCAATTTTTTAAGATGTTAAGGTTTTTCTGAGCACTCCTTCAATACCTTCTGAGTCACAGCTTTTTCTTCCTGTGCTGGCACTCATCACAGAATGGCTTGCAGGAGAAGTTAGAGATAGGATTGCCAGTTAAGGAATATCTCTAATTCTCCCAGTATTAAGTAATGAAGGCTCATGCTAAGGTGGTAGCAGTAAGGCAATGAAGGGCTAGATTTGAGATTTTTCATTTGAATTGGTGAATAAAAAATGGTGCTGAATAGTCACACATTATTGCCTGGGAAAAGGAGGGGAGCATTATTATAGAGGAGTTGGCAGATATAGCTAGTGTAAAGGGAAAAGCAGAACAAATTAAATTGGCTACAAAAGTAGAATGGAAATGTCCAGTGATAGTTCAATTGGAACTATGAAGAAAGAGGTCAGGCATGGAATTAAGGACGTGAAATTGGGAGTCTTACACATAATTGTCATAGGATCACAGAATTTAATCTCTTGGCCCTTAAAAGTCATATAAACTGGGCCTTCATTTTAAAAATTAGGAAACTGAAGCCAAATGTATACAAATTAGCCCAGAGTCATATAGGTTACCTTAAGAACTAGAATTGGAATGCATTTCTACTGATACAAATTTAGTGTTGTGTTCACTATACTGCCACATATTTATTATAAAATCCAGGCAACAGAATAAGATTTCCAAGAGACAATTTTTCTATTCTCCTTTCACCTTTTAAACTTTAGAGATATAAAGCATAATTTGTTTCATAAATGACACCCTTAGAATCTTAAACAGTTGGGTTCAAAATGTGCTTCTGACATATAACAACTGCCAGGGAGAGTAACTTTAGTCTTCGAGTGTCCTAGAGAAATCTCTAAAACTATAGATTTTCTGAATTTCAACAGTGCAGGGAATTTCTATATCACAAATGCCCTACATTGATGAAATCGCAGGACCGAATTCATATCACTGCTTCTTTTGGTATTGCTACTGAATCCAGATAGGAAAAAATGCACAATTTCTATTACCTGACATCGTTAAATAATTTCTTAATTCTATCTTCTAATGTGCTCTTTCTGCTTTATGATAATTTTCTTGTTGTATTATGTCATATTTATGTATTATATTGTTTATGGGATTTTTTCCAGTGGAACAGTTACCACGAAAGCACCCTAAATAAAGTGTGCACCTGATGCCTATTAAGAGACAGAGAGGTGACCCAGTGGATATAACAGTAACCTGGAGTCAGAAGAACATGAGCTCAAATCCTGCCTCATACTAGATGAGTGTTCCTCGTCAAGTTATGTCTTTTGTCTGCCTCAATTTCCTCATCTAGAAAATGGGGACAAAATTATTCTCCACCACATAGGGTTGTAGTGAGGATCCAGGGGCATAAAACATATATGTGTAAAGCACTTTATTTAATTAAACCATAAACAACAAAACAAACAAACAAACAAATAAAAGAATAAATAAATGGATAAATAAATGAATAAATAAATGAAAGCACTATTTGGAAGCCAGCTAGATATTAGGATTTAGGTTATCTTTTAGATATGAAAATGTCCCCAAGTGAGAAGCAGATGTAGATTTTTGGAAAAAAGCAGGAGGAAAGAGACTGTCATTTGTCTCAGGGGGAAAAATAACCAAAGATCTTAAAATGATACTTGTCAATTAGTAATTACCAACTGTTAAAAGTTAAAGCCATCTGGTTTTCTGTTTAGTTGGCCCATTGTTCTTCCAATGTAGATGGCCAACTTCCTTACCACCCATTTTTCATTCTCTGCTGCCTACCTGAAGAACGCCCTAAAAACATCCTTCTGTTCTGCTTTCACATTTGGCCTCAGGAGTGAAAGGATAATTACACCCCTGCTCATGTCAAAGCAGGTACCCATTAACCTTTGCTGAAATACAATAATTAGTGATTTGCTTTCACTTGAGGCAAAGTCCTCCCATCAAGATGCAGATGGCAGATCTTAGATAAGCAACTCTAAAAAAAAATGAACCTGTATTCTGGTTGGAAATGGGAATCCATACTTTAAATAGGAATATATATATAAATTAGAAATATGAATGAGTCTTAAATGAAGAATAAGAAGGTAATGTTCAGTGAGTGGTAGTAGGTGGAATTTTACTTGTCTAGGGCTGGAAAATTCCAAGTAATAGTCTATAAAAATTCCTAGTTTGACCTAAGAGAGTATGCCATGAGGAGAACTCCACCCTTGGTCTCTAGGATGCAAAGTAACATAGAAAACTGAATTAATCATGTGGATAAATTCATGCCAAGTGGGAAACCCAGAGTTTCTGTAAGTAGCCACCAGAATAAAAGAGGTTAAGGCAGGATAAACAGCCCACAAAAATGTTGTTACCCTAGTCAGAGATTGATAGTCCTCCCAGGAGCAGAGTGATGGACAGGGGAGGATCAGAGGCTATTGAGGGTAAGGAGAAAAGAGAAATGGGGCAAACCTGATGGAATCCAAGTTGTTATTCTCTTTGTCCCACCCAAGATAAATATGGGAGCATGTGCACGCACACACACACACACACACACACACACACACACACAGACCTCACCAACAGCACATAATTTCAGTTCTGTAATGAAAGTGAAAGGGAAAAAATGACTTCATAACAATCTGAGTCATTTTGTTTCTATATGAAAATAATTTCTATATGAAAATACTTCAAATGTAACATATGTTACACATAGGATGGTATAATAGAAAGGAATACTAGATAAGAGACAAAAACGTGAGTTCTATTATTTAGCCTAGGGTGAATCATTTGTTTTTTTCCAATTAAATTTTCTGATTGACAAAATGAGACAGTTGGACTAAATAACAATGTAGCAAGTCCTCTCTGGCTTTCCATTCCCTTATTTCCTTCAAAGTTCTAGGGGTACTTGTGAAGAACTGAAGTATCTTTTCCTGATTCTATTGGCCTAAGCTCCCGTTCCAATATTGTACTCCCATTGTTATTTGCCATGGAATGGTGCCATCAATTCCATTTAACCATTAAACCTAGAGTAGTTTTTACAAAGAGATATTTATTTTTTTAAAGACTTGGCAGTTCAGAGTTTCTCCCCAACATTTCAGGGACTTCCTCTCTGAATGAGCTCAGATTTAAGCATCAGTTCCACCTAGGTGGCATTCTAATGCAGTATCTATTTCCATTCTCCTAATCTTTTGAAATTCATAAATGTGTTGATTCCACCTAAAGCAAGAAGGCAAGCAGCAGGGCAAAGACCTAGGGCTCATATCCATGATATTAGGAAGCTCTGAGCTCAGATGCTGGTTGAGGGAATCAGGAGCAGGGATAGATAGATAGGAATAATTGTAGAGAACAAAATGACAAGAGTTGGCTACCAACTGGACATGTGGGATGAAGGAGTAAAGAACCAAGGAGGACACCTGGGTTACTAGTTGATAGTTGAGTACCCATGTTAGATGTTTTAACTCTTTTTCAACAAAGAACTCAGGCCACAAGCAATTCATTGTAGAATTGTAGAATTACATAACGGAAATGGAAAAGCTTACTTAAGATTTCTATTTAAAAAAAAATCTCATGCCAGTAGCTCTCACTTAACATTTCTGCAATAGAGTCATATTTATTATCATAATAGGAGAACCACAAAACTAAATGAGGGGTCTGTCATATTAAAGACGATTATAGGGAGGCTTTCCTAATGGCTGAAGAAGTCTTCCTGTAGAAAGTAAGCATACTTGTCAGACCTAATTTTGTGTGTGATATTTGACAGATTTCTTACTAAGTTAAACCACAGGCAGAAAAAATAATATCAAAGAAATATATTCACTCCTCTACCCCACCCAGTTAATATTTTCATTTATGTGGAAAGATCTGATGTGTAATGTGAAGCTTTATACATTTCCAAGTTTAATACAGAATTTTAGAATGCAGTACAGAATTTGATCGCAATGAGAAGTTAATGTAAACATTTTACCAGGACTTTGATTTGCTGTGATAGGCATGGAACTCTGCAGTGAAGTTCAGCAGGCAAAAATTCTGCTTTCACCGTTTGAATTTTGACAGATTCCTAAAGATATCACGATTCCACTATGGCTACAGTTCTCATCACTTTTGGGTAGTTTAACCTTGTATTTCACTATTTCTAATGACAACTGCAGATATATAAACCAGAAACATATGAGAGCTGTGAGCTCCAGAAGAAACTACAAATCTGAACAAAGAATTATTTACTTCAAGTGGGGCTAAGTTGTTAGTGGGCTCTAGCTTGGTGGCCTTCAAAGAGGGGCTTTTTGAGTCATTCATTTGTTCTTGTGGATCTTGTATAGAATGTCAGCTAAAATTACTACCTAAAAATGTAAAAATCTCTGAGCTGACATTACATTTCCAGAAGGCTAATTTGGAAATTAGAGTCTAATGGGAATGATTATGGGAGGAGGCCTTTTTTTTTTAACTAGTCACAAAATCTCTTAGAAGCAAAGACTACAACTCCCTCTAAGAAAAAATTTATGACTTCTTTCAATAGTTTTTTTTCAGAAATTTTAGCATAAAATTGTAAAAAAACATATTACCTAAGAAGAAAAATTTAATGTTATATCAAAAAACTGATGTTTAATTGTCCAAGAGAAATTTATTTAGTGAATTCTGCAAATAAATATAGTATATCCATAAATAATATCAAACTTACAAAGTAAAAGAAAAAAAAACAAAGAATAAATGTGAAAAAAATGCCCCCTTTCTAAATGTTCAACATCTACAAAAAATTCATTTAAATACCTAAGTGCTTCAGCCATTTCTAGACATTTAGGAACACATTACACTTGAATGAAACAGTGAGTAGATGGCCAAAAAGTCCATCAAAGATTCAGAAACTCTGTACAACTTTTAAGAGTTAACAACTTGCCTCTAAAATACTGGACTTGGAGGATTTTTTAGCTTTGATTGGATTGCTTCAGTTTCATGAACCTGACTCAGTATTGGATAGAAATAAATGATTATGTGTGGAGATGTTATAAGATTCCCAAAACGTATGATGAATGAAATGAAGAATTTATAGCCAAACAAGTGATAGAGAACATTATACAATTTAAAATGAATAATTTTGACAATATTAAACAAAATCATTGTAACCAAGATTAGAAGGAAAACAAAAACTGGAAAAAATTCATGACACATTTCTCTGAAAAAGGTCTTATTTCTCAAAATATAGAGAGAATTAAATCAGATTTATAAGAATATGAGCCATTTTCCAATTGACAAATGGTCAAAGGATATGAACAAGCAATTTTAAGATAAAGAAATCAAAGCTATCAATAATCATATAAAATGTTCCAAATCTCTTTTGATTAGAGAAATGCAAATTAAAACAGCTCTGAGAAACCATCTCACACCTATCAGATTGACCAATATGACAGTAAAGGAAAGTGATAAATGTTAGAGGGGATATTGCAAAATTGGGGCACTAAGGCTTTGTAGGTTGACTTGTGAACTCATTTATCCATTCTGGAGGGGAATTTGGAACTATATCTATCAAAAGGGCTATAAAACAGTATAATACTACTACTAGGTCTCTATCCCAAAGAATTTTTTAAAAAAAGGAAGAAAGGACCTATATGTAGAAAAATAGTCATAGCAGCCCTTTTTGTGGTGGCAAAGAACTAGAAATTGAGAGGATGCTCATCAATTGAGGACTAGCTGAATAAATTGTGTAATATGATAGTGATGGAATACTATTGTGCTACAAAAATGAATAAGATGATTTTAGAAAAGAACTATGTGAACTGATGCAGGGTAAAATAAGCAGAACCAAGAGAACATTGTACATAGTAAAAGCAATATTATGGAACGATACTGAGAAAGACTTAGTTACTCTCAGCAATACAACTTTCGAGGACAATGCTAAAGGACTTATGACAAAGAATGCTATCCACCTACAGAGAAAAAACTGTTGGAATTAGAATGTAGATAAAAGAATACTATTTTTTACTTCAGTTTATTTGTGAAGTTTTGGTTTTATGTGATTATTCTCTTAAAAAAATAAATATGGAAATAGTTTTACATAATAATATATGTATGACGTAGATCAAATTGCTTACTATCTCCAGATAAGGGAGGGAAAAGGAGAGAGGGAGATAATTTGGATTTTACAACTTAATAAAACTCATTTGAAAAATTGTTATTATATGTAAGATAAAATATCTTTGTAAGAAAGTATAATGAAGATTAAAGTTGTCAATCCTAAAACAGATTTACCTTGTCAAAAAAATGTAGGGCAAAATTCAAGTATTTAATGAGGGTATCTACATAATAAAACTAGATTTTTTTAAAATCAGAGATTTTATTGATTATATTTGAACAAGTCAAATATATTCATAAAAAACCCATCCTCTTCCAGAAGCTATCTTTCCCTCCTCTTTTCCCTGTTTCACCCTTCTACCCATGCTCCTAATTCTCCTGCTTCATTTACATTAATTTTGTCTTCTGTCTTTCTTACTCAACTTGTGTGTGTGTGTGTGTGTGTGTGTGTGTGTGTGTGTGTGTGTGTTTATTAGTTCCTTCCTGAATGCCAGGAAAAGTGCAAATATCTTCAATCCTAAAAGAAGGAATGAGAAAAAGGAAGGGGGAGAGACACATACGCACAAAGACAAATATAGAGATGGGGAGATAAAGACAGAGATTCAGAGATATAGAAAGGGATATGGAGATAAAAACAAAGGCAGATATTAACCTTTCCTTTCAATCTACTACAGCCTTAAATGAATAGTTGTTCTTTTCAACCACAGACTTCATGAAAGTGGAGTCACCCTTAATGTTTCTAATTCTCCCTCCTCAATCCTCTACCTTTCTGATGAATCCACTTGATTTTGGGAGTCTTGTTTCTCTGTGAACTCTATGCTTCTTTTGATTCAATTAGTTACTTCCAACCTTGAAATTATTTCCTTTTTTACTTCCCAGGACATTCCTCTGGTTTGAAGGATAATGATGAAGAGGAGGAGAAGGAAGAAGAGAATAAGTAATAAATTCCTTAATCTCCATGATCCTGACTTTCCCAATTTATTAAAGTGAGAATACTCATATTTATGCTACCTACCTTCCAGAGTTACTGGGAGATGAAAATCATACCAACATATACAACTCAAGCGCCAAATCAGTGCCAATTTTATTTCCCTCTCATTCCTCTAGATTTTTCATCTTGCTTTCTTTGATCACACCACTTCCTCCACCAATCCCCAAATACTAGCAATCTCAATGATCCCTCTTGTTTCCAGATTCCAAAGCTAGTAGGTTTTCCCTATAGCTCAACCCTAAACTCATCCTTCTCCGAGTTCCCACCACACTTTTTACTTTTCATACTACATTTGTATCGAAGTTTATTACAATTGTTGTCATTTCTCCTTACCTTTTCCACAAGATCGTAAATTCTTTCTTGGCAGGAATTGTATTCCCTATAGTGCTTTATCCAAATAAATTAATGAATGAATGTAATAGGCATTTAATATTTAATATTTAAAAGTATTGAACAGGGATGGAACCTATGGCTGTGGGGAAATATTACACATCCTGAGCAGTGCAAGGACATGCAACCATAAAAGAGGATGCATGTAAAAGAATACCCCAAAAAGAGATGTAAGGTAGAATCCTATAGCAAACCTAAGATAAGTAAAAATCAAAGAACTGTATGTTCATGGGTCTAATAGCCACTGTATTCATAGTTCTTATTGACTTCTTTATCAGATTGCTAAAGCAGAGCCTGAGAGTTGTTGGCAATGTGAAAGAGCAATCTATTATGAATTTAGCTTCACTTTCATCTCACTCCTAGATAGGGAAAAGAATGTAATAAAAGAAGGAAAGTGAATAGAGAGGAAAAAAGGAAATGTCAAGATTTTTATCTCTGGCTGGCCCTGAGAAGTAAGTCTCAGTGTATAAAATCATCTTATGGTCACAGAAAAGAGTCAGAACTGCCTGATTTTTAATGTTCAAAGAACAGAAATGTATGCACAAAGCACATATATGTATATATTTCTATTTCTTAGGTTTTCTTATACTATATATAAGGAAGTAGCTAGTGGATAGAGTGCTGGGGCTGAAGTCAGGAAGTCCTGAGTTCAAATCTGACATCAGATAATTACTACTTGAAGGATGCTGGGCAAGACATTTAAACTCTGCTTTAAACCACTGGAGAAGGAAATGGCAAGCCACTTGAATATCTTTGCCAAGAAAGCCCCACGTATAGCATGGTCTTTGAGGTCAAGAAGAGTCAGATGAAACTAAATGACCGAACAACAAATAAATATATATTTTTAAAGAAGACATTAACTTTTCACATGTAGAATGAGTATTAATATTTCTATATAAAAACTGTTTTTAGCCCTTGAACTTTATACCAAATGTTTCTATCAAGCCATTTTTTAAAGCTTATTCTTAGTTAAAGTTAAAGATTATTGCTCAGTGGATCACTTCTATGTGATCTGCTTTTCTCTATGATTACTTTTCTGTCTCTGAACAGAGAGATAAATGGTGCATGGATTAAAAAAAAAAAGCAAAGTCTTAGTCTGAACAAAATAAGTCAGAAAATATTTACTGTGTCTAGGCATTGCTTTAGATCCCCTATTACTCAATTGTAAAAGCAAATATACAACACACATCTTTCCTCTTTTTGATGGAAGCTATCAGTTCTTTAGAGGCAACATAGTGAATACCAAACTTTTCATGGAACCAGGAAGATTAAATCCCACCTCTGAAACATGCTGACTGTGTGGTACGAGGTGAGTTATTTAACCTCTAGTGACATAGATAGCCTTCTAAGACTCTAAATGCAAATAAAATAAAATAAAATAAAATAAAATAAAATAAAATAAAATAAAATAAAATACTGACCTGTATTGAGAGATGGAATTTCTCTATGGGAGTCCCTGCTACCAAGAGAAGCACAGGTCTAATTCTTTTCTATTCCTATGATATCAAATCTTATGTGAGACAATGGTCAGCAGCTGTCCAAACAGGTCTTGGGCCATGAGGAAGCATTGACTAACATGGAGAGAGATGTCCACTTTGTATTCTCAGAAAAATAAATGATCTTTTTTAAAGAGACTTTTTGTTTTTTCTTTTAAAGAATGAAAAGGAAGTAGTTGATGAAGCCCTGAGAAATTTTCTACATATAAAAGTGTGGTGTGCTGGATGATTTTTTTCTGCATGTAGGCTATGTTAATATGGGCCTGTCTAGATATTGCTCACAGCAAAGAAAGAAGAGATATCTCTGTGGTTGTCTCCCAAATCTTTCTTCAAGAGACACATCGATTATTACCAGAGGAGAAAATAGGAGGGTCAGGCAAGAAATTGGCTTCTCCTCACCTTAAAGAATGGGTAGTAGACTAGAATTATATCTATCTGCTCCCTTAAATATTATTAATATCAGATAAATAATTTTAGGTTCAAACTGTGCTTCTTATCATTATCTCTTAACAAGGAAGGAGATCCTCCAAGATATATTGTCAAAGTTTGACTCCTTTTCCACCAAATGGTAATCCCACAATGAATATATATGATGAATAATGGATAAATCCATTGATCTAGGTTTATGACAAAAGAAAAATTATAGAAGGTATGAATATGATAATGTACTAGACAATGTAAAAGGAATGAGTTCTCTCACTCGGGACAACATCACATCTCAATAAAGAAAGAGAAAATTTCAGTTCTCACCCAAGGGAAAATTTCCTGAAGTTTCTAGTGTAATAAACTGGAATACCAACATGACTGAAGGACTGTATCTATATGTGGATTGAATTTTTTCCCAGAGTCTCTCCCTTCAAGGACCTGAAAAGAGGATAGAATTTTGTGTCTTCTTATCACTTTGGGAAGTCAGAAGACCAGGATATTTTCCTTTAAGCTCTCAGTTTGTCAGGAAGTATTAAATAGTAAATTTCTACCAAAAAAAGAGAATCTTATCCCAATGGCCTTTGAACCACAGATTACAAATGGAAACTTGCTCTTTTATGTTTGGGCAAATTATCTTAAACCACAAAACAGCACCACCATCATCAACATTCCAAAACATTTCTGGACTAGTGAAATAAAGAAATGGAGGGGCATATAAGGGTTCATCGGGAGGTTCCTGGTGAGTGGCAGAGAATATGACTTTGGACATAGGTAAGACATTTTGACATAAGGGTTAGAGCACCAGATATGGAACCACGAAAACCTTGGTACAAAACCTAGCTCATCCAGTCACTGATTGTTTGACCTTGGTATAGTCATTTAACCTTTCTGTTCCTAAGTTTCCTTAGCTACAAAAAGGGTCACTTAAAAGCTTTGACAGTTCCTTTCAGCTCTAAATCCATGGTCCTATGAGATGATTATTTTACTTTAAAATTATATTTGACTTCCAAGAGGGCTCTAATGTCACTGGACAAGCTGCTGTAAGTAATCAATGAAGATAAAGCAGAGCCCCATCACAAATTAAATTTTCTCCTCTTGATAATGTTCCTAATTGTCACTATTTCCATATGTGGATAAAGTTGGCCCTATTGAATGCCAAAACTATTTCCAAGTTCAGATAATTGCTGTTAGAAGACAAAGACATTTATTTACCATATGGCTCAGCCTACTTTAAAAAAAAAGACAGCTTCTCATTCAATTATGCAATTTTGTACATACAATGCTATTTATTTATTATCAGGAAATAATTTGGTCCTCCAAAGTTATATATCCACTAATCTCAATGACAGGAAATTACTACTGACAAAGCAAAAACACTCCCTTGTCTGCCCTCCAATCTTGCTTTTGCATTATAAATTCAGAAGAAGAAAAAAAAAAGTAAGTCTTAGAGCCTGAACAAAAGGATCCCTGGAAAGAAAGCCTGCAGCTCTACAAAAGAAAAAAAAAGAGGGGGGGGGAAGGAAAAGACCAAATCTAATATAGGGCCTTGGACATTTATGCAGCACAGAAAGTCAGGAACTTCAAGTATGAACGTTTGAAAAAAAAAATGACTCTGAGCAAGTTTAAACAACCCTGCTATTTTTCGCTTTGCCCTTTAAACAATGCTTCTCCATCTACTCCTGCTCCAGGGCACTTTAAAAACTAAGAGAACAGTCTTGCCATTCTCTTTTCTTCTTTGCTCCTATTTACTCCACATCCTAGTAGCATGAAAGCAAGGTGACTAAATTCATATCATTACTTCATTATGGTGGCAAAGAAAGCATTATGATTATGATTTCATTTTATAAAAAATAAAAGGACAGAATGGCTGGATTCAAATCAAATAGTTTCTTGGCTCCAACAGGGTGCAAAGCACCAGGCTAATTATTTAGAGGGAGTAAAACAGTAGGTATGAGTGACCCCTACCTATTCCTTCAGAACACACAGAAATCAGCCCCCGCCAAGGGAGCAAGGAAGCTAAACCTGACTTTCTCTTCTGGTATTTAATTCCTAGGCAAAACCAATTTGCAGAAGTTAGGGTAGCAAAAACAGTTCACAATGGTACAATTAACAAACTTTTCCCAACAGGTGTGTGTCTATAACCCAAGTCTGAACTTGGGGAAAAAAAACACATATTGGCTTTATAAACCTTTCACAGAGCAATTCAGTATATGACATTTTTTTCTTTATTCCCCAAAGAGATAACAAGAACCCAAATTATTAAAGGAACTAAAACCTTTAGTCTTATAATGTCAGGAAGCAGATATTGATATAAACGTTTTTAGGGTCTGGAAAATGAATTTTCAAAAGTGTGTTTTCATCAGAACACTTTCTTGAGAAGAGCCAAAATAAAGATTTATTCTTAAAAAACAAAACACTCCAGAAATCTATCTTTAAGTTTAAAAGAAGAGTATCTTTTTCAGTATGCCAATTTATGCCCTTATGAATTATGTAGAAATCACTCTGTTATTCAAAAACAGGGAAAAGGGGAAAGTTTTAATTTTAGAATAAAACTTGTAGGCAGGATTTTTGTCATCTGCTTCAGAACAGATCAAAATATTTCAGTGAATAAATAAAAATAAAGTATATTACATACAATTTTATTTATATTATAATAATAATCTTGCATTTTTACTAGCACATAACCAGTTGTTATTTCTATCCTTACTCATTGGTTCAGACTCCTGATCCCTTGCCATCAGGACTTTGTTCATAAGAAGGCCTTCTCTCATAAGTGTAACCATCTCTTTTTCACTTATGTGTGAACAATAACTGACCCCACCACTGAAGATTGGAGCTACATTCACCTGGTTCTATTACTAGCAAAGCTCCACTTCATCTTCTTCTAAATCCTGTGAAAGCATTACAGAGTTTCTAAGCAAAAAATTTCTCCCCTCACACATCTATCAACTCTTGTCATTTACATTCATCTCATCCCTATTTCTTATATGGAACTATCCTTCTTTACTTACCCCATTTATTGTCCCCTTTGATACCCACATTTCATCATCAAGACACTAATGCCAATAATACATGTATAACCCAGATGAAATTGCTCATCATCTCCAAAAGGAGAGAGGGAAGGGAGGGAGATTATTTGGATCTTATAATTTGAGAAATGTATGTTGAAAATTATCATTATGTGTAATTGGGAAAATAAAATATCTTTGAATTTAAAAAAATAAGAAAATAAAATATACAAAATAAACCAGTACCAAACAGGTTGATATTGTATCTTAAAAGAAATGGGGGGAAACTGATACAAATGAGTAGAGGAATGGCATGGCCAGTCTTGAGTTTTGAGAACATCTATTTGATATCTATGTGGAAGATGAACTGGAGAGGAGAAATACCAGAAGCAAGTAGATCTATTCAGAGATCATTGCTATAGTTCTAATAAAAGGTAAGAAGAGCTTGAACTTGGTTGGTGGTTAATGTAAATGGGGAAAAAGAGAGTGATATGAGAGATAAAATGGAGGTAGAATTCATTTTCCATTACAATAATTTTTTCCAGATTTCCTGTCAATAAAATTTTTTAATATTCACTTTCTTATAATTGGTTATCCATATTCTCTTTCTCTTTCCCAGACAATATGATATAGGCTCTTCATATCATGTTCATCATGTTGTGAAAGAAGACTCATATTATTTACACTGGAGAAAAATTCATGAAAGAAAAAAATAAAGAATAGTATATTTCAATCTGCATTCTGAGTCCATTTGTTCCTTTTATGTCAGTGGATATCCTATTTTTTTGTCCTAAGTCTCTTGGAGTTGTCCTGGCTCCTTGCCTTCATGATAATAGTTAAGTTGTTTGCAGTTGATCATCATATATTATTGTTATTACTGTGTACAATGCTCTTCTGGTTCTTCTCAATTCTCTTTGCATCACTTCATATGTCTGTCAGTATTTTTTAATCATATTTGTCATTTTTGAGGGCACAGAGGCATTCCATCACAGGCATATACAACAACTTGTTCAGTTATTCCCCAAATGATGGATGGCCCTTTAGTTTCCAGTTCTCTGCCCCCACAAAAAAAGAGATACTATAAATACTTTTGTCACAACAGGTTCTTTTTACATATCTTTCATCTCTTTGGGATACAGAACTAGAAGTGATATTGTTAGATCAAAGGGTATGGACAGTTTGATGTTGCCTTTGGGTATGGTTCCAGATTGCTCTCCAGAATGGTTGTATCAATTCACAGCTTTATCAGCAAAGTACTAGAATATTGATTTTTCCACATGCCCTCCAACATTTGTCCTTTTCCTTTTTTGTCATGTATGCCAGTCTAAGTGTAAGATGTTACCTCAGAGTTTTTTTAAATTGCATTTCTCTAAACAATAGTGATTTGCAGTTTTATTTCATATGACTAAAGATAGTTTTAATTTCTCCATTTGAAAATTGCCTGTTTATGTCCTTTGACCATTGGTTAATTGGGAAATGTTTTGTGTTCTTATAAATTTTGCTCAATTCTCAATCTATTTGAGAAATGAAGCCTTCTTCAAAAAGGCAGGAGATTTAATGAGAAAGACAGTTGGATGAATATGAAAAGAATAATTTATAATTATAGATGAGTCAGAGAGGAGAGAGACAGACAGAGAAACAGAGAGCATCAAGGTTCCATTTGCTCGAAGAAGAAAAAAGAAGTATCAAGACAGAAAAACAGCAAACTCAACTCCATTTGGTTCTTCTATTCCAGTAAGGTCACATACTTCTCCTCATGTTCCTTCTTGTCTATTCTTCAGCTCCTCCCTATAAAGGTTAGAGACATTATCTTATCTCCTGCATTCCAAACTCAGCTAGATCATTGGAAATGTCTTCATCTTTTCCAGGGAAGGAATCAGCTTTGAATCAAGGAGGTCCTGACCTAGTAATGATAGGAAGGAAGCTGCCACCTCAATCTACCCTGCATGAAATATTGGAGCCATCTTTTCTACTTGGAGCCAAGAGAGGAGAAAAAGTGATATATTTATTATTCTCTCCTTCCACCCCCATTCCCACATAGCTGGAAGGTAACAGGGTGTCAGCTGTTAATTTATAGTATTGCCAAGGATGGTTGATCTTACAGGTCCTGAAAAAAGTTGGGATATTGTCAGACGTTATAATAAAATGTAACATTCTGAAAAGAATATATAGAGGGAGATAGATAATGAAACTAATGGCCAAAAAGCAGTTCAGGATTATTTGTGAATTTTACTGCCTTTTCCCCCCCAATTATAGCTCAAAATTGAGTCCTGTGAAATCTAGGTATGTTTTTATTTCATGAATGCTATGTCAACAATTATCTAACTTTCTAAATAACTATGAAATCCTCATAAACATGAAACAATTAAATCTGATATGTAACAAAATTTTATATATTTCTCAAAAATATGTAACATGTGCATGTATGTTTATTACTAGAATTGAAGAATTATAGTGTGATGCAAAGACTTCTGAACCTGGAGTCAAGAGAGACCTATTTTCAAGCTTTATTTGTGGGACTTATAACCTGTGTCATCATGGTCCAGTTAGCTCTTTGACCTTTAGTTTCCTTGTCTGGAAAATGTACAAAATGGTACTTGGCACACCTATCTTACAGGGTTGTGATGATCAAATGAAAGACTGAATATAATATGCTTTGTAAAACTTAAGGAGTTTTATTCATATGAACTTGGGTATTATTTATTAGAAACAGACTGAACGATACCAGATTATAATAGGTAAAACAGGCAAAAAGTCTATTTTTTTCTCTCTCTCTCAGTAAACATAGTATGTACGAATTTCTTTAGAGACTGAATATAATCCTTCCTTCACAAGCCTTATGAAAGCATGTATTCATGGATTAAAATCTTTATAAATATGATCTGGGGGTGTGGTGGGGATCTTTCCTTTCTGTCAAGGAATTCTATTCTTCTGCTTGCCCTTGCTCCATCAGATATATAAAATTGGCTGTAGTTGATATATTCCAGGCAGAAGGGGAGCCTCAATGCTCATGTTAATTGGATACCACTATTTGCTTTGCTTTACCATGTATGTCCAGGGCCCCCTTTCTGATCATGGAAATGCATGAGAGAAGCTCAAAAATTAGTTTCTCCTCTCTGAAGACATGGTCTTGGCTACACACATACAATATACTTACACCATGCTCTCACACAAATACAAATATCTTGTTGTCTAACTTCATTCTACTGGCAACTTGTATATCCAACATGGAATTGGTCCCGATTCACCGTTCCTCCTCATGAAAGAATAAGGCCTGGAGCCACACACTTCTGTACTCCGGGGGTACTGGTGGAACTGTGAGGGAGAATTGTATGCAGCACCTGCCCGCATCATGCCCTGCTTAATCAACTGCATCTCCATGGGGCAGTGGAAAGAAAGCTGGAAGATCACCAAGAACTATTTACACAACTGGAACCATTCCATCCTCACTCAAGTGAAGCAAACTACTGTGAATAGGTTCTCTATTCCAATCATCCAAGAAAAACAATATGAAGTGGACATCTTGGGAAGTAAGTTGCCATGGGCATAAAGGCAGTACGGAGAAGATAAATTATTAAAGATACAACCCTTAGCCTAATTAAAGATGCCCTAAGTAACTCATCAGTGGGATATTCTTGAAGATGTTGCTTTCTGTTAACATGAAGGTAGTAAAGAACAAAATGGGGACAGAGAGGTGAGTGATAGACTAAGAAATATCTAGTGCCTGAGAAACAGAGGAAAAGAAGTTAGAGTTAAAATTAAAATGTTTTAGTTTGTCATATACATGTCGCAATTAATTCATCCTAATAGCTTTCTTTGTCTGTACTTTATAGATATGAGTTGATGAGCTGTATTTCTTGGAAACCTAACATCTACTATCACCCTCCTGTATCAGTAGACAATTTTTGTCTTTATGATAAAAAGTCTCAGGAATCCTTTCTCATCCTCCTCTTCTTATCACCCTACCTCACTTCCTCTTTTAAATTTTTCTTTTGCTTACTTCCACCCTAGCATTTATTTTCTCTAATGTATCATCATCTGGCAGGCATCATGATTTAGTGGATAGAGATCTGGCCTGAAAAAACACAAATATGGAAACTTGGGTTTGAGACCTGCCTCTTACACATATTGGTTCTGTGATACTTGGTAAGTCATACTACACAACTCTCTAAGACTTTATCCTTTACAGAAGCTTCATGGATGAAGGGGGTTTCCTCACCTAAGGTTTCCCTAGATTAGTAAAATCATAGCTCACAGCTCTGTCATCTATATTACTCTGAATCCTTAAGGTGCTTTCATAAAGTTAGTCTAGAATTTCAGATCACTTAAGGTTCTCCTCTTGAGTCAGATTTAACAAGAAGTAAGGACCTGTTGAGCCCATATGTTATTTTGCTTTGGACCATTGACAAAACAAACTTTTTGAAATAAAATTTCACTAGAACTGAGATATCATTCTTATTTAAAATATTTTATGGGATATAATGTAAACCTAAAGAAACACTTTTTTTGGTGGGGGAGGAGAACTCATCGTTGAATAGTTGCAGACAAATGGAGGCAGGATATTGGCACAGACAAGGAAGTACAACAATAGAGCCCAAATGATCAGAGCTTGTAAAACGATAGACATGGCATCTCCTAAAGAAGACAGAGGGACTTATCTTTCCTAATACCTTAAATGTTTCCAGACTGAAAAATTATTTTAAAGGCATAAACAGTAGGAGCTACAAGAGTAGAACAACTATTAATATCATATGCAGCTTTGGGAAAAGTTTTATTGGCAAGAGTACATTCCAGACTGAAATGCAGAAGAGGCTCTGAAGGGTTCTAGTTAACCACAGCCTGGTCAGTGCAGGAAGGGTGACTGTCTTCATGTGTCTGCATATAGTTAGCCAGTTAATATTAGCAGAAGTCTTGCTGCTGTCAGAAATGACACAGTTCCAAATGCCTCAAGCACTGATTCTATTAGGAATTGACCACAATGACCATGTGGGGAATAAATTCTACCACTAAAAGACATAATAATAATATTACATTGATATAGCATTTTGAGGTTTATAAAGTGCTTTCTCCGCAACACTCCTGGAGGGAGTGGCGTGTGTATTTTTATCCTTATTTTACAGATTAAAAAAATGAATTTCAGCAAGGTAAAATGGTACCCCACCCAAAACCATGCAGTCCAGATGAGGCAAAGGTGGGAGTTGGATCCAGGGCCTCCCATTTCACTTGCAGCACTGTTTTTTTTTTTGACATTATTTTGTCTCTAATAAATGAATGAAACATTCAGTGCCCCCATTATTTTTCGAGGGGGAGGAGAAGAGGTTGGCAGTGTGTATTGATTCAGCCATTGTATTTAGGAAGAAAGTTTAATTTTCATTTTCATTTGATAATTTCATTTTCTTTTTATAAAAACCCTATGGTGATGTTGGAGGCAGCCTTCTTTTATAATGAGCAGGACCAAACTTAAGTTACTTGCATCCACTTCTTCCATAAGGAGTACGAAGACCCCCAGAATGTCAAGGCAGTTCCTTTCTGGTGTCCTGAAGGAAAGCATGTGTACAGGAGGCAGGCAGATTAAGTGCTCCAAGGGTATCGTAAAGCACAGTTGGAAGCAATGAAGCATTGATGTCATTAGCGGGGGAAACAGCAGCAATGGAAAAACCACACTGGCGTGCAGCAATCAAGGGCTCAGAACAAAAACACCAGGCTGACCATCAGATTAACACACATATCCACAGGCCAATGCAGTAAATAGCAGAGACAGAAACTAACCAAAGACAGACTGAAGCCGGGTTCTAACTCAAAGCAGGGCCTCTTTACAGCAACATGCCATCTAGGCATTTCTTTTTTTCGAAACGCTACTATTTCAGCCTTCTTTTACTCAGATTCTTTTTCCAGCACCTAGCCTTGAGTAGAAGGGGAGGCTCCTACACTGCTGGAATCTCTGCCAACTGTTTGACAAAGACCAAAGAAACCAGTTGCTCCCTAGCAAGAGGCAGGTGTCCCAAAGATATGACTTCAAAGGAATTTTCAATAAAGCATTGATTTGTTTTCACCCTCATCCATTTATTCTGGAAATGAGATTGTCAGCAGTTTTTTTCCCCCTTTCTCTTAAAGCAGAAAGAAAAACCTCTCCAATAATGAATATTTTAGCCATACAATGACAAAACACATTTGCTAGCTCTCGTTAATCTCTTTAAGAAGAGTTAATTGAAATAATATAAATAGGGATAATAGGATAGCTTTGCATAGCATAGATTACTTTCAAATTTTCAGCTGTTGAATGGTGAATGTTAAGACACGAGCCATCTCCCTCAGCCCTGTACTAACCGACTTAGATGCCACATCTGTATACAGTTGTCTAGTTAATATTAGCAGAAATTCCTTTGGTTGTCAGAAATGACACAACTTCTAATGTTAAGGATCCGGTGATAGCTTATGCTAAGAATGGAATGAATAGATCATAACCAGGAACGTTTTTCCTGCTGGTAATTCATACTGGCCGAAGCTATTCCTTGGGGAGTGCTGAAGGCTTTGCCAATTCTTCATGCCTTAAATATGTAATCACATCCTAAAGACTTACATTACATGGTGATAACAAGCGCTTCTTTTCTAGAAAGCATTCTCCACTAGCTATTGAAGAGGATTAAAATATTTCCCCTTAAATACGTAGTAGATGTGTGCAAAACAGTTTGCAAAACATAAATCATGTGCTAGTGTTGCTGGTAACAGATTATTAGGAAATAACTTCTAGTACAGGGCATATGAAAATTTCTAGTTATTGAAAATTAAGATTTTATAATCAATCTGAATCTGTTGTAATTAAGTTCCTTTCAAGCAGATTCCAAGGAGCTCATTTCCCTTTAAATATGAACAAAAACGTACACATCTTTTCATTGCAAACTTATCTATCAATACTATGTAACATGAAATATTTACCAGGATAATTAACCAAAAGTAATCACCCACATTAGCTGACTAAATAATGACCAGTACTGGTTTGGGGCTGAAATTTCTGGATAATTGTTTCAGTTTTTCAATTCACTTCATTATCTATACATACATGGAGCCATCATCATGATAATATATTTTCACATTTATATCAGTTATTTATTCTAGACTCTTCCAGATCTAATGTTCTAATCCTTTCTTTGTTCCCTAAACAGATTCCATGGTTCTTCCAATGTCTTTGCTCCTTATTCATTCCCTTACCTGTGCCAACCACCCTCCATAGCTCTTCTGAATTCCTTTGAAATCCAACTCAAGTAACATTTCCTTCTAGAAACATTGACTGGCTGCGCTCTTTGTGGCGGTAAAAAATTGGAAAATGAAAGAATGTCCTTCGATTGGGGAATGGCTGAACAAATTGTGGTATATGCTGGTGATGGAATACTATTGTGCTCAAAGGAATAATGAACTGGAGGAATTCCATGTGAATTGGAATGACCTCCAGGAATTGATGCAGAGTGAAAGGAGCAGATCCAGGAGAACATTGTACACAGTAATGTTTAATATGTTGTGTATTAAAGTAATATGAACTTATATTTTACTTCCTACCAGGTGACAAGTTTTCTGTAGGTAATGAGTGTGTTTTAGGCAACTTTGATTTTCCCCATCACCTAAGACCAAATCTGTGTCTTTACACATAGTAAATGCTAAATTTCTGAATTGCCATATATTTCATTTAAAGAGTGATTTAAAATATACAAAAAATTTTTCTTTACAACAGCACAATAAACTTTTTTGTTATACATGAAGAAAATTAGGCAGATATTTAATCCAATGATGCTACCTCTTTCACAGTATTCCCTTCCCCTGGTCCCCACTATAACATCATCAAAAGAGAAAGTTTGTTCCGGAAGTTCTCATTATTAATTTTTCTTTCAGAGTAAGGCATTAAAAATCAGTGTTCAAAAGACTCATTCTATAGATTCTTGTTTGATAAAAAAGAGTTTCTGAGAAACCTAAGAAGGCTTATTTGGACTGGTACAGAGCAAAGTGAGAAGAATAAAGAAAAGGTTGTTTTTATTTCTTTTTAATAACAACACCACCATCGCCGTAAAGACAAACAACTTTGAAAGACTCACAATTTTGATCAACACAGTGACCAACCATGATTGTAAAAGACTAATGATGAAACATCTGATTTACTTTCTGATAGAAAGTTCAGGTGATATGGCTCAGTGTTGATGGAGAGGGAAGGAGGGGGCATAAACAATTTGGGAATTTATTTTGTTGACTATTGATAGATAGATAGATAGATAGAAAGATAGATAGATAGATAGATAATTCTCCTTCCCTTTTCAATTAGGACTGGGTGAGAAGGAAAGAAGGTAGACTATTAATTTTAAAAATTAGTTTTAACAGAAAATATACCTATTTATTGGTTTGGTAGAACAGAAATATTACTTTCTCTGAAATAAGAGGACTTAGGTTTAAATCCCTCCTCTGACATTTATTATGAGAAAAACTCTACTTCTCTAGTCCTCAGATTTCTCAACTGAAAAATGAGAGGATTTGATTTATGAGGTTCCTTCCAACTCTAGATCTATGATCCCTATGATCCAATTATTCATAAAAGAAAATTGAGTTTCAGAGAGAATAAGTGCTTTGTTCAAGTTCATGTAAGTAATAATTAGAGTCATGATGCTCTTTCCAGATCTGGGAGGGGTAACATTTTTCCCATTACTAATACCAAATAATTGTCAGACATTGACAAAAATTACAGTTAGGTTCTCCTAGGGAATAAACAGGAATGAGACATCGAAACGGTGAATTTTAACTGGAGTAGGTCTTAGAGAAGGAAAACATAGAGAACATTATTTAAAATAGTATGCCTATGTGAAATGTTACAGTGGGAGACACTGGGCAGCTATAGAATAACATTAGGGCACTGATTTAGGATGGGGCTGACCATAGAAGGGTGAGACATTCTGAAAAAAGAAAAGGAGACTGATAAAAAGAACAGGATAAAGGCCCAGCATGGTAAAACTTTACTTACCCACAACATTTTTAGGGCTAGTTTTGCTTATATTAATGCATTTCTGTGGAAATAGTCAATAGTATTGGTGGCTTTCTTAAAAAAAAATTTGTGTTAGACTGTATCAGAAAAAATGATTTATAAACAATGTATGACAGGTTAATGGCAGGCAAGAAAGAAATAGAGAGAGAAAAATGATAGTAATAGACGAAGAAATGTGAGCTTAACAAAATTAAACACCATGAACATGTAGTTAGGCTAAACTAACCTCATGCTTACAGACTTAATGTAATTACGACTCTTACCTGTATACATATTTAACTATTTATATTCAGTTATATTCAATTTAATATATTTGCATTCAGTTATATTCAATGACAATTTTAAATAGTTTTAACTTTTTATAGAAAGATTGTTAGGTCATTTTGTCATTATTATTACTTGAAAATGAAATTTGGAACCTTCATATAGGATCATCTTACTGAAAAAGGAAATAGGAACAGTATCCCTGTGAGCCTTATAACTTGAAAATTCTGGGGCTACTCGATTTAATCTCATGCCTATTTCTCCTCTTAAAGAGTCACTTTATTGTCCTTGGCCTCAGTTTCCTTCTCAGAATTAAAGGAATGTAAATGTCAATTTAGCTCATATTTTTTACAATGAAAAGTAATCCTAAAACCTTTATAAAATATTACATTGTACATTTCACTAATGAACACAAAAATGGTTAGATGACTCTATTATCTCTCAGTTGTATTAAGAAATACAGTTCTTGTTCTTATTGTACTTAGAATTCTATTTACCTTATCAGTAGTTTTCCCTTTTACTATTATTTTCTATTATTTAACAATACCTATCTATCTCTAAGGTATCTGTTTTCTTTATATTGGAAAAATATAGACTAGTCATTTTAGTCAATTCTATCTCCAAGAAAAATAATATACTTGCCTAATCACATTATCCTTTCCAAATTCTTTTGATAAATAATTTGTTTATTAAATAATATTTCATTTCTCCTTATTTACCTTTGAAAGTTAGACTGTTAAGTGGATAGATTGCTTGCCTTGAAGATGACAGAGATGGGTTCAAATCCCACTTCTGACTCCAACTATTTACATGAAAATGGGAAAGTCAATATTTAAGTTCTCTGGCCCTCAGCTTTCTAATATGTAAAATGAGTCTAATTCCATCTGAAGTTCCTATTTCCAGAATTGTGTGAAGTTCAAATGAGATAATATATGAATAAACTTTAAAGCATGATTTAAACACTAGTCATTATTTTCACATTTCTTTTCACGGGATCTGAAAAAGACAGCACAAGAATTTCTTCCATGTGGAAGTCTTTTTCTTTTTCTTTATTGAGAGTTGGCTTTGAGATCTTTCACAGTTTTAGCCTAAAGCTACACAAAGGTAAAACAAGGTTAACGAATTATAGTTTATAGAAATATGAACCCCTTATCTTGCACAGTTCTTTAAAATTCTCTCATAGATAGCAAAAAAATTCATTTATAATCAATATGTACCTCATAAGTTCTAGAAACTTTAGGTCAAAATATCTGAAAATCTTTCCAAGTATGTTTTTTATTTAACAGCATTCCTTGTCAGTTTATATCTACAAAGTAGAAAAACTGAATCAGATCATGTCATATGGTAAGTAAAGCATATTAGTGCTGCATTAACTCTTTAACATCACTATGGTATCACTTAGTAATTCCACTGTAATGAATGACATATCAGTGACCTGAAAGAATTGACCCTTACCACGGCTAACTTATCACCAGGGGACAGTTGGCCTATATAATTACCAAGAAAAGGGTCATATTTGAGCCATTACTTGGTAATATATAAACACATAAATAAATATATAAATATAAAAATAATACCTTTCCTTATATAACATAGATTCCCCCTGAAGATTCTGAATGTTTTATTATGTATTAAAATTTTTATATTATATATTAGATTTTTATATTTTATATCATATATTTATTTTGTGCTTTTTATATAAAATAATATATTTGATATTTATTTTATGAATATCATAAAACAAAAATATTACTTAATATTTTATAGTTTAAAAGTTTTTATGATCAATTATTATTGTAAAAATATGTGAGCTAAAGCAAGGTACCATCTTTCAGTACTGAAGGCAAGAATAAACACACACATACACACAAATATCTTTTAGATTTAGACATTTAGAAAATACTTTAACATTGTCACCCGTACTATCCCATTCAAGCTTGACAATGCTCTTGGGAAGTCAGTCTAGCAAATGTCATCACCCCCATGTTCTAGATGAAGAGACTCAGTTTCAAAAGTTTAAGGGCTTTCCCCTTGGGCACACAGCTAGTAAATACTGGTGGTAACACTTTCAAAGTTATTTCTAGAATCATGGTCATAAGATTTTCATAAGGCAAAAAAGACAAAAGGATTGAAGAAGCTTGTTCTATGACACGCGGAACTTGCTGTGAATTTTAATCAGACTACCTTGGGAGCAGGCTCTTTGGCTCCTGAGGATTTATACAGCTGCATACATTTGTCTGCATTGTTAGGTTTATTGAATGTAATAGTCACCCCCCCCCCTTTTAATGGTGCCCCCTCAGCTGTCCGCCTTCCCTTCTCATATTCTCTTCTAAGTTCAGAAGGAAATATTGAAGGTAACTGAACTGTGTAGGACATTGTTTGGTTTTTTTTGCATGAGAGTATTAAGAAAAATATTTGTTTGCCTGAGAGAGTAATTCATGCCTTCAGTTGTCTATGTACATAACACCTGAAAATAGGCGTTTACTTAAAATATGATGAGTCATAGAGTTTTAAGTAGGTCAAGAAATTAAGAGTTAAATCAGGATTACAATGCATGGGATAGTTTGCTAATTCTAATTCTACTGATGTTTTAGTTATGGATCAAATATCCAGTGACACTTAAAAGAAAAAAAAAAATTGACTACTATTTAAATCGTCTGATAGCAGATAAATGGAACAAAGATGCCAAAACATTTTTAAAAGTTTTTAAAATTTTTAACAACAAATTTCCATATAAATTTTCTGAAATTATATGATTCATGTTATCTCCATCCCTACTTCCTGTCTCCTCCCAGAGCTGACAAGCAATTCAATCTGGATATATACATATAATCACACAAAATAATTCCATGTTATTCATTTTTGTAAGTGAATAATCTTTAAAAACTCAAACCCTAAAACATACCCAAATAAATAAGTGATAAATCATATATTTTCATTTGCATTCCTACTCCAATAATACTTTTTCTAGATGTGATTAGTAGTCTTTTTTATAAGTCCCTAAGAATTGTCCCAGATCATTGTATTACTGTTAGTAGCAAAGTATATCACATTTGATCTTTCCACAATATTGCTGTTACTGTGTATAATGTTCTCCTGGTTCTTTTTAGTTCACTCTGGATCAGTTCATGTAGGTCTTTCCAGCTCTTTCTGAAATCATGCTGTTCATCATTCCTTAAAGCACAATAGTATTCCATCTCCAGCATACACCACAATTTGTTCAGGTATTCTTCAATTAAGGGGTATCCCTTTAGTTTCCAGTTTTTGCCACCACAAAATGAGCAACCATAAATATTTCTGAACAAATAGGTCCTTTCTAATTTTTTTCATCTCTTTGATATACAGATACAGTAGTGGTATTACTGGATCAAAAAGTATGCATTCTTTTATAGCCCTTTGGACATAATCCATAATAGCCCTCTAAAATACTTGGTTCAGTTCATAACTCTATCAGCAAGGCATATGTCTCAATTTTCCCCTCCAACATTTATCATTTTCCTTTACTGCTAATCTGATAGGTGTGAGGTGGTACCTCAGAGTTGTTTTAATTTGCATTTCTCTTATCAAGAGGGATTTAGAATATTTTTCATATGATTATTGACAGCTTTAATTTCTTCATCTGAAAACTGCCTAATCATATCCTTTGACCATTTATCAATAGGGGAATGACTTGGATTCTTATAAATTTGACTTAATTCTTTCTGCATTTATGAAATGAGATCTTTATCAGAGAAATCTGGTATAAAAATTTCTCCCAATTTGTTGCATTGGTTTTGTTTGTACAAAACCTTTTAAATTTAATATAATCAAAATTATTCATTTTACCTCTTATAATGTTTTCTGTCTCTTGTTTTGTCATAAATTCTTCCCTTCTCCATAGATCTTACAGGTAAATTACTCTATATTCCTCTAATTTACTTATAATATCACTCTTTATGTTAAAATCATATACCCATTTTGACCTTTTCATAGAGTTTAAACTACTGATCTAATCCTAATTTTTCCCTTACGATTTTCCAATTTTCCCAGCAGTTTTTGTCAAATAGTGAGTTCTTATCCTAAAAGCTGGGATCTTTGGGTTTATCAAATTATATTGCTGAGGTCATATACTCCTAATCTATTCCATTGTTCTTCCCTTTTATGTCTTAGTAACCAACAGATTATTTTAATGATTACTGCTTTATAATACAGTTTAAAATCTGGTACTGCTAGGCCACCATCCTTCACATTTTTTTTCCATTAGTTCCCTTTATATGCTTGAACTTTTGTTTATCCAGTTGAATTTATTTTTTTCTAGTTCTATAAAATTTTTTTTTGTTTTTTTTTTTGTAGTTTGGTATGACACTGAATAAATAAATTAATTTAGGTAGGATTTATGTCTACCCATGAGGAATTAATATTTTTCTGACTGTTTAGATCTAACTTTATTTTTTGCGAAAAGTATTTCATAATTGTGTTCATATAATTTGTGCTTTTGTCTTTGCAAATACTTTTCTTAATATTAAAATAACCTTGCATTCCTAGTATAAATTGTACATGGTCATAGCAAATAACCTTTGTGATATATTGCTGTATTTTCTTTGCCAGTATTTTATTAAAGATTTTTGCATTGATGTTCATTAAGGAAATTGATCTGTAATTTTCTTTCTCTGTTTTTGGTCTTTTTGATTTAGGTATCAGGCCCATATTTCTGTTACAAAAATAATTTGGTAGGAGTCCTCCTTTTCTTATTTTGCCAAATGGTTTGCATAGTAGGATTAATTGTTCTTTAAATGTTAGATAGAATTTATTAATTTGTGAATCCATCTAGACCCAGGAATTTTACCTTGGGGAGTTCATTGGCACCTTATTCAATTTCTTTTCTGAGATAGGATTATTTAGCTATTATATTTTCTCTTTTGTTAATCAAGGCAATTTATATTTTTGTATATATCCATCCATTTTACCTAGATTACCAGATTGATTATTATACAATTGGGCAAAATAGTTCATAATGATTGTTTTAGTTTCTTCTTCATTAGAGGTGAAATCATCCTTTTTAATTTTTGAAAGTGGTAATTTGATTCTCTTGTTTCTTTTTTTTAAAATGCTCTATCAATTTTATTTTTTCACAGAACTAACTCCTAGTCTTATTTATTAGTTCAATAGTTTTTTTTTACTTTCAATTTTACTAATTTCTCTTTTGATTTTTAGGATTTCCAATTCATTCATTTATTATTTATTTGGGGATACATTTTCCCCTGAGTACTGCTTTCACTGTATCTCATAAATTTTAATATGTTTCCTCCTCATCGTGATTCTCATTCTCTTCAATGAAATCACTGATTATTTCAAAGATTTGTTCTTTGACCCACCTGTTTTGAAGAATTAGATTATTTAGTTTCCAATTAATTTTTAATTTGCCTTTCCATGAACCTTTACTGATTAAAATTTTTATTGCATTATAATCTAAAAAAAGTTGTGTCTATCATTTCTGCTTTTCTGCATTTGGTTGTGAAGTTTTTATGCCCTTGTACATGGACAATTTTTATATAAGTACCATGTGCTGCTCAAAATAAAGAATATTCCTTTTTATTCCTATTTGATTTTCTCTAGATATATATTAAATCAAACTTTTCTAAAATTTAATTCACTCCCTTTAATTCTTTCTTATTTATATTTGGTGAGATTTATCCAGTTCTGATAGGGGATGGTTGAGGTCCCCCTCTAGTATAATTTTGCTATTTCTTAATTAAATTCTTTTAGTTTCTCCTTTAAAAAACTGCTTGCTATACCACTTGGTGCATATATGTTAAGTGTTGATATTACTTCAATGCCTATACTACTTTTTATCAAGATGCAATTACTTTCCTTATCTCTTTTAATCAGATCAAATTTTGCTTTAGCCTTAGCTTTGTTTGAAAGCATGATTGCTACTCCTTCTTTTTTTAAAATCTCAATTGAAGCTCAATAGATTTTGCTCCATCCTCTTAACTTTACTCTGTATGCATCTAGTTGCTTCAAATGTGTTTCTTGTAAAAACTATGTGGTAGGATTCTGTTTATTAATCCACTCTGTTTTCTGCTTCCATTTTAGGGATGAGTTCATCCCACTTACATTTACAGTTATGATTGTCATCTGGGTATTCCCCTCCATCTTGTTTTCTTCTTTTAATCCTACCCTTTCTCCTTTTCACTCTTTCCAACCATACCATGTTTTTCTTTTAATTATTTGCCCCATTCTTCCTCCCTCATATTACTCCCCTTCCCATCACTTCCTTACTTATTCCCCTTCTATTTCTCTATTGGGTAAGATAGGAGTCTATACCTCAATTAATCTGACTGTTCTTCCCTCTCTGAGCCAATTATAATGACAGTAAGGTATAAGTATTACCTGTCACCACCCTCATCATCATGTTCACTGTAATAGTATTTTCCTTTCTGCTCCTTTTTATGTGATATAATTTTCCCCATTTTACTTTTCTCTTCCAGTTTCTCTTAGTACAATATCTTTTTCACCCCTAGCTTTATTTTTTTGCGTATCATCCTAAACAGCTTATTACCATACCCTCTGTCTATGTATACTTCTATCTACTTTGATAATGATAAGAAATAAGACTTACAATATAATCTTTCCATATAGGAGTATAAATAATTCAACTTCTTTGAGGCCCTTAAACTTTTTTCTCTTTCTTATTAACCTCTTTATGCTTCTCTTGGATTTTGAATTTGGACATCAAATTTTCTGTTTATGTTTGCTCTTTACTTCAGGAATGCTTGGGAATCTTCTTTTTTATTAAGTGACCATATATTATCCAGAAAAAAAGGATAGATTTGATGGATAGGTGATTTTTGGTTGTAAACCTAGTTCCTTTCCCTTTCAAAATATCATATTCCAAGTTTTCCATTTCTTCAACATGGAAGCTGCCAGATACTGTGAAATCCAGACTAGGGCTCTATGATATTTGAATTATTATTCTGGCTTCTTTTAGTATTTTTGTCCTGACCTGGGAGCTCTTGAACTTGGTTATAATATTCCTGGAAGTTGTCATTTGGGGATTTGTTACAGGAGGTGATCTATGAATTCTTTCAATTTCTATTTTGCTCTCTTGTTCAGGAATATCAGAACAGTTTTCTTTGATAACTTTTTTTATAATCTGATGGCTAGACTTTTTTTTTTAATTTGGTAATGACTTTTAGGTAGTCCGATAATTCTTAAATGGTCTTCTGGATCTATTTTCCAGATCAGTTGTTTTTTCACTGAGATTTTATTTTCTTCTATTTCTTCATTCTTTTGATTTTGTTTTATTGTTTCTTGATGTCGCATGAAGTCACTCCCTTGTAATTGCCCAATTTTAATTTTGAAAGTCTGAATTTCTTCCATGATCTTTTGATCATCCTTTTCCTTTTAGACCATTCTACTTTTCATTGAATATCACTCTTCATTGGATTTTTTCCCTTCTTTTTCCAGTAGGTCCATTTTGGTTTTTTAAAAAGTTATTTTTTCATTGGATTTTTGTACCAATTTTTGTTTTTTAAGCTGTTTTTTCATTATTTTCATTCCCCCCCCACCATTTTTATTGCACCTCTCTTATTTTATTTCTTAATCCATTTTTGAGTTTCTCTAGTACCTGAGAACAATTTCCATTTACCTTTGAAGTTTTTCATGGGGTTGCTTGGATCTCAGTGTCTCCTATTGACTCTGTACCTTGCTCTTTGTCTCCATAGAAATTTTATCCAGTTAACTGTTTCTTTTGCTATTTTTTCATTTTCCCAGCCTTTATTTGCCTGTAAAATGGAAACTCTGAAACCTAATGGTTCTGTTTCCTCTGCTGATGGCTTGCAGGACTTAACACTCCAAGCTTTTTTTGCCCTGGGGTCAAGGGCTTCAGGATAGTGCAGGTTTCAAAGAGCAAAATACTATGGACTTCCAGGCCTCACTGTGGGCTGGTGCCTTCTTGGACTTCAAGAGGTGAGTATGGCTTATGAGTTAGTCTGTTGTTGGTGTAGGCAGGGTCCTAGGATCCTGAAGTTGGCCTACACCAGTGGTTCCCGAACTTTTTTGGCCTACTGCTCCCTTTTCAGAAAAAAAAAATATTACTTATAGGCCCCTGGAAATTATGAAACTATTTACTGAACTCAGAATAGAATGTAATACAAAAAAAGTGTGGCAATCACTGCCCTCCTGGATTGCTGTAGCACCCACCAGGGGGAGGTGGAGACCACTTTGGGATTCACTGGCCTACACCAAGGCTGGGAAGCTGTCCTGGTAGGTGAGGGGTGGTCAGAATAGCACTCTGTGTGCAATTTTGCTTTCAGTTTCCTCTTATGCTGTGAGAATCAGTTCTCATTGTTTACTTTTCAAGTTTTTTTCCTCAGGAGAGCCCCCTCACTCCATCTTGTTATTGGTTTTTGACTCCTGTCATTTTGTTGTGATTTTTATTTTTTTTTATACTTTTTAAAAAAAACCTTAACTTCTGTGTATTGGCTCACAGGTGGAAGAGTAGTAAGGGGGGCAATGGAGGTCAAGTGACTTGCCCAGGGTCACAAAGCTGGGAAGTGTCTGAGGCCATGTGGTGCTTTTAAAAGATAGTTTTAGAAGGATTGTCAGAGCAGTTTTAGCTTTCATTGCTATTAAGCCACCATCTTGGCTTCCTTCTCCTCCCTAAATCCTGCCAAAGTTTATAATAGCTTAAGCAAAGCCCTTGTCAGTTTGAGATTTGTTACCTGACAGAAAGATTACCCAATTGTGCAGTGTCTCAATTTCTGCATTTATAAAAATAACATTAAAACACTTACATTTTGATATGAAGTTGAGGAAATTATGTTGCAATTAAAGTCAGAGGTCTAAATTTGATTCTTTTTCTGATACATGACTCTTAGTTAGATCACTGGTAGAGCATTATCTCTCTGGGTCTAGGTTTTCTTCATTTGAAAGATTATGGGATTAGTCTACATGGAATTAGTCTACATAGTCTCTAGGATCCCTCTTTTTCTCTATGCCATTTTTCCCTCATGCTACTTATTCCCAGGTTTCCTCTACCTATTCACATATTAAGTACATTCTCAGCAAAAGTAGATTTGACACACCTATTCATACTAAGATCCAAAGTGACTGACTGGCAAAACTTAAAGCTTTTTTCAGACTTATTCTGATTTAGGGTACAAAGCTTAACAGAAAAAAAAATAGATCACTGGATGAAAAATGTTATGGATCATTTAGATGAGGATGATTTTTTCCATTGGGTGGGATGAGGTAGAGAGATTTGGAGGACATGATAAGATGGTTCAAGGATTGTCAGATCCCTGGAAGTATATCATAGAGAAGATAGGATAATGAAAAGTAATGAAAAAAATGAGATACCAATGTTTTGCTTTTCTCAATACAACTGCAAACTGACATTAATACCTCCATTGCTGAAATCTACTTGGCTAATATGGGATTTTTTGTCAATATTAGAAATATTCTATTGAAAACTTCATGATAGAGCTTTGAACTTCTCCCTCTCTTATTGTCATTGTCGAAAAAGCCAAGCAGAAAATGTTTCAGGATATAATTAGTATAAAAACATGAACATGTTGCAGTCATATCCTGTTGTACTCTGAGTTATCCTTAAAAATTCTTAAATTTGGATGTTGACAAAATGCTCTTAAGATATCTCTTCTCCAGATAATTTAAAGACATCAATAACAAAAAGTAGGAAGTCCAGTTCTGAAAACTTACCTTTTTGGGTAACTGCTTATCACAAAAAAAGTTTCCCTGCATTTTCTAGGTGGTCTACTATAAATTATGATTACATTATTTGTACAGTTAATTTCTTGGAAACATTTTCTTACATGTTGAGTCTAGTTACTTTTAACATCCTTTTCCTTTTGAAAAAAATGTATTATATATAATTAGAAAATGGATTTTGACACACAGATGATTAGTGAAACTGCTTGAGAAATGCCTCACTCATTTCTAATACAATGGCTTAGGAAACCATATTCATACATACATATATATGTATGCATTGAAAAGAATGATTCTCAAAGACATTTTCAAAGTCATTTGTTCAGATTCATTTGAAAGATGTGACCACATAATTTTTTTGTATGTTGGAAAGTCATCCAATTAATGGTAACTGAAAGCTTTGATGTGGTACTGTAGGTTTAATCTTGGCACATGTACATTAAAAACACATTATAGCATTCTTTAAACAAATATGGTAGTAGACCAGTAAAATAAATAATCACTAACAGCCGTTGGTTGGTCTACTTTTCTGAGCCTGGCTTACCATAGAGGTTAGTACATTACATCAGCCAATGCTTTTATCTAATATAATCCTTCACCACTATTTCTTAATAAATACAGTGTGCATTTTCTTTCACTTTAGGAATGGTGGATAGCCAGACTTTTTTTTTTCTAAAATCAGTTTATCCAAGAGAAGATTAATAGACACTCTATGAAGGAGGAAATATAACATTTCTGCTTTAAATCTTATTTTCTATACTGTCATAACATGCACTAATGTTTTAGTACCTACTTTCTCCTCTGTTTTATTTTTTCCTGAAATATAAGTGCTACAGTACAAGATGAATACATATTTCTAGTCATCACAACAATCAATAAATCAGTTAATTGTGTTTTTTTTTATTTCTCCAATATCTCATGGGCATAATGTTCCTTACACCACCTTGACACCTGGGGATAGCTGTGGATCAGACTCACAATTTAGCTCTGTTTTCGGACATCATTATTGGTCACATTATAGTCAAGTCCAAATCCATCGTGTCAACTGCTGGGCTGGAGTCTCAGAACCTATGCCCTTTAGAATTTAATTACTAATCATTGCATTATACAGGCTGGCTTCATGAACTCTCTGATTCCCATGGATGACTCTCTCTCTATAAGAGAGAAAAAATGAATGAAATACCCAAAGAAAGACACAGTTCATTTCTCTGAGCTATGTGGTCTAAGGGGGAGGTCCATGATGGTTCCTCAGGCCTCTTAACCTGCATGGCATGGCTTAAAAAGTCTCTTCCCCTCAAATATGTGAAAGCTGTAGGTCAGACTTTTTTCTTGATGTGCTTTGTTTTATGCTCCTTCCCTAAAGAAGCACATTAAATATGACTTGGGTCTACAGTCTCCTCAAAAGGGATTATTAGACATTCTTCTAGAAAAGGTATTTATGTATAAAGTAGGCAAAGTATAAATAGTCATTTTCTTTCTTTCATCAAAAACAACTACTTAAAATGAAAAGGACTCATAAAATATCAAAAAAGACTCAAAACATGACAAAACAATCCATAATTTCTAATATACTCTCTTGGGAGTTTGGTACTTATAACATCAAAACATAAAATAATTTGTCAGATTTCTAAATAGTCATTTCATTCTTATCTCATCTCTACATTGTCTGAGCACATTTCTCAAGGTTCATATCTTTCAGTAAGTCGGGACACAGCTTAAGCTCATCTTAATGGCAGTGGCTAGTTTCTTCTTTTCTGAGAATAGTTGCAGCAATAGAAAGGGGCACTTCGTACGGGGAGTCCACTTCAAGACCTCTCAATAACATCAGCTCTTGAATAATTAAGGAGCTGCCACGGCTGGAAATGTGCACCACAGGAGTCCTTTTTTGGACAGCTGAGTTTGGGGAAAGAAACAAAAAGCAGAAGAAGCAACAGGGACCTCAAGCTCTATTTTCAGAATCAATTTGCAGCTTCTATATACATTGCAGAGAAAAACACTTTCCCTCATCATGAGAAATCCAACAAAGAGCTGTTCCAAGACCCAAACAACGTGCTGAGAAGAGACTCTCTCACCCCTTTTAAAATCTTTTGAGCAGGGAGCTTTTCTATTCATTGACGAAACTCCTTTATTGCAGAAACCTCTCTTCTATGACATGGAAGAGAAGGGAGCATAGGAGGACAATGAGAAAACTTTGTTCAATTCATTTATTAATGGATACACCAGAAAGAAAAAGCTAAATATGCTACCAGAAGGATCAGCTCCAGTCATGCTCCCAAGAAGAGACGACCACTTTTACTTGGGTAGGGGAAATGAGATTTGAATTCATGTCTCTTGATTCCATTTATTACATGCTTTCCACTATACCAGACTGCAAGATTAACTCAAATCTATGAGGAGAGGAATTGTCTTTCCTAAACTTTGCATTTCGAATTAGCTATGGCGGGGGAGAGTTTGAGGGGGTGAAGGGGAAAGTAAAAACATGAATCATGTAACCATGGAAAAATTTTTTTCTAAAAATAAAAAAATTAATTAAAAAAATAAAAAGTAAACTTTGCAGTTCCCTCTATGCTAAGCAGAGGACTTTATAGATTATAACTGCTAGATAAACGTTCAATTCATTGAATTGACTACAAAACCTGTATAATTGGAAAATCAAAATCTCGAACCATTGGACTATATCTCCCAGCATCCCTGTCCTCTTCCATCCCCACCTTGCGTGCTTACATTGTTTGTATAGAGTTGAGTGTAACTCCACTTCTCCTTTCTCTCTTTTCCCCACATGTGTGGCTGGGTGAGCTCTCTAGTTTTTATTTTCCTTTGCTTCAAGTTAGTATTAATAAACTTTATAAATATAATACTTGGAGTATTTGCATATTAATTTTAATTCTCACAAACCTTGGAAGCTAGCATATGATCAATTAATAAGCAACTGATGTAGATGGCAATGTTTGGAGAGTTCCTGAGAGGTCAAGATCATAGGACAGCAGTGGTTTGCAAAGGTTTTTAATGCCATGCCAATGCCACCTAGTTCAAAGTAAATAGTAGTAATTGGGAAACTCTCTACAAAGCAAATATTTAAAGAGGGGAAAAACGGATTTCATGGTTAAGGTGCCCACACATTAATTTTTGACAATGGCAGGATTAGTGACTTGTCATGTATGTAATTGATTAATCAATTTAACTAGTTTCTTTTTTTTTAAAACTCTTACTTTCTGTCTTAGAATTAATACTGTGTAGTGGTTCCAAGGCAGAAGAATGATAAAGGTGAAACAATTGGAGTTAAGTGACTCCCTCATGGTCACATAGCTAGGAAATATCTGAGGCAAGATTTAAACCCAGGACCTCCCATTTGAAGGCCTGGTTCTGAATCCACTGAGCCACCTAGGTGTCCCCACCTAGATTTAGGTCAAGTTATGAGACCATAGCAGAACAGAATTTAGGGATGGATGGAAACCCAATGATTATAATAGCTAACATACAATGTCTAAAATTTTCCAAAATGTTATTTGTATATGATCTCAAAACAAAATAACCCTATAGGGAAAATGCTATTCTATCCCCATTTTTCAGATGAGAATATAGAATCTGAGAGAAGTAAAGTGAATTCTCCTGCATCATACAGCTAGTCACATTTTCCTAACTCTAAGTGTACCACTTTATTCAGCATCATCTGCCTTTAGTTGAGATTTCACTTAATTATTTATTCATTTATTTATATTTCCAGAATACATATGGATACTATTTTGATAATCATTTTCTAAAAATTTTCAATCTATATTCTGTCTCTTCCTTCCCCCTTTCCCTTCTCTCCAAGACAAGAGGTAATATCATATAGGTTATACATGTGCTACCATGTAGTACATATTTTCACATTCATCATGTTGTGATAGAAGACACATATCACTTACTCTAGAGAACAATTCATAAAAAAAATCAAGGGAAGAATGGTTGCTTCAATCTGTATGCAGATGCTGTCAGTTTCTTCTGTGGCGATAGGTAGCCTTTTTCATCATGAGTCCCTTGGAGTTATCTTAAATCTTGCCATTTCAGATAATATTTAAGCTATTCAAAGTTGCTCATTGTACACTGTTGCTGGTACTGTGTACAGTGTTCTGGTTCTGCTCCCTTTGAGAAGGTTTTTTTTGTAAGGAATAAGTTCAGAATAAGAGGAGGAAGGTTTTTTTGGGGGGTTGGTAATTGAGGGGATGGAGTGATGAGGACATCAAGTGCTAAGTCACAAAGAACCAAAGACCAAGGGCATCCGCTGACAAATAAAAGAGAAAGGATAATTGTATAAGACATCTATTAGGGAGGGGAATTGGACTTACTGATATCTCTGAGTAGAAGGCTTGGTAAAATGCCTTCAATTTTACCTCCCTCTCTCACCACTGAGGGATGATCAAAGAAGAAGTCTATTCTTTCCACAACTAATTATCCTGAGACTTGTCTGTAAACAGACAATGTATAGTAGTCTACTATTTCTTTTCTGGTAACATGAATTTTAATCCTGTTATGAAAAGGCTTAGAGTTGGGGGGAGCATGGTTGCCCAGTGGTTAGAGAGCAAGGCTTAGAGACTGGAGGTCCTGGGTTCAAATCTGGCCTCAGATATTCCTAGCTGTGAGGTCTTGGGCAAGTCACTTAACCCAATTGCTTAGCCCTTACTGCTCTTCTTCCTTGGAATCAATAGTTAGTACTAATTCTAAGAAAGTAAGGACTTTTTTTTTTTAAAGATTGGGGATAACTATGGATGCATATAAGCAAAAATTAAGAAAGAGATCTAAATTTCATCTTTAAGTTAGAGATTATTCAGAGAGCTTGGAGCAATGGTAAGTGTACTTTTAACTTTTTCTCTAATATGAACTCCCTAACATCATAAATGAAGGAGCCATATGAATTTGAGTGGTCATCATTATATTGTCCCAATGCTTAAAATGAGCCAATTTTTGTCTTACGTCCTCTCCACTCCCCAACTTAAATATTATATGAAGAAGCTGTGGCCAATAATAGATAAGTGCCTTGATCAAGGTCTAACAGATAGCAAGCAACAGAACTGCAATTGGAACTCAGTTCCTCAGATTACATAATTTTCCCTCTAATTCACAATTCATAATGACAGAACTTTTCCAAATTAAGCATCCACATTAGTACATTTTTACCCTGGCCATTACAATTTTAGTGTCATGCAGAGGCAGGTTCACTGCAAAGAATTCCCCCCAAAAGATCCTTGATCAGGTGACAAGGTTGCCTTCCCAAGTGGCTCCTAATACAGATCTTCAAATATGGATCTGTTGGAAAATTCTATAACACATTAGTGTCTAAAGAACAAAAGGATGAGCCATTTTCAGCATGACCATTCAGAAATTCTCCTACAAGATCTTTTCTTGCCCATGAGTTATTTGAAAAGGCAAATGAGGTTCTGTTTGGCTATCAGAAAACACCTTCAATCAAACAAATTATGTGCAATAGGTATAATCATAATATGAGCATGATAAACTATTATTGATACTTTTGTTATATTTTGGTGATATAATTGAGACAAACATTTTCCCATGTTTATCTTTAACAGACACAACAGTATTATATGCCTATAAAATAATAGAATAAATGATTGTTGTAGCATTTTAGATATCTTTAAGAAAAAAAGGAACTGTACAAACAACAATTATGAACAATTATTATAATATAAAGCTGTGGAGAAGAAACCTAGCACAAAGAAATTTTGCCTAGAAAATTCAGGTTTTAAGTCTTATCTTCTAATCTAACTTTGCTAACTGAGTTGGACACTCGGTTTTTTAGTGTCTCAGGTTATGTTTATATCCATTCTAAGAATTCCTTTATATATACTTTATGGTTTTATATATGCAAAGACATATAGAAAATATAAAAAATAGGAAAATCATATATATTAAAAACTAGTAGGTCCCTAGAAATAGAGCTCACATTTCTCATAGTCCGATGTCTCTCCATTATTCTCTGTTCTGAATCTTCCTATTTCTCTTTTATTCTTCAAAACTTAATCCAAGAGGTAGAGGAAGAGAGCTAACAAAATGAAGGGAATTCAATTTAATTGACTTCTGTGATGGAATAGTTATTTAAAGATTTAGACAATTCCCATTTCATCTGAGTCCCATTTCAATATCATTTTAAAGATATACAGTCTGTATTCCATTCTCTAAGTAACTTAAATTTTGTAAGTTTTGCTGTGATCACCTTAGTATCTCCTTAAACTCACACTTTGACATGATAGGCTTTTGACATTCCTATAGTGATCACCTGTTGATACCAGAATAGTTCATCCACCTTCCATCTTCACGATCTGTCAGTTTCCATTGGTCTGTGTTTCCTTTGACATAAACCAGACGGCAACATTTAAACAGGTATGCATGTAATAGGTAAATGGCATAAAGAATACCAATTAAAGACAGCTAAAATGCCAAGGGGGATATATTTGTCATTAAGGAGAGACACAAAAATTACCTGTTCTACTTAAAAGACAAGTAGTTGATGATGGACTGTAGAACATCGATAGAGAAGCTATTAATTAAACATAATAGGGTGCTACTTAGTTCAAATCTTGACCCTCCTCTTTAAAATATAAATTATACTAAAAAAGTCATTTCTGTTATTTTTCAGAACTTTTACTCGCATTTGAAGGGTAATACAACTTTAAGTAGAAGCTTTGTGAAAATGTCCAAAAAATATAAATTCTCCTCCCTGCATAGACTACAACTGACTATTATTATGTGGTTAAGGGATTTATTTCATTATTTCACAGCTTGATTTAGTGCCATGAGCTCTCCAATTTTCAAGCATTTGGAAATTAGGGATTAATTCCAATGTATTTGGAAATTAGGAATTAATTTAATGACACTAAGCTGTTTCCTATGTAAAACATATCACATTTTTCCCAATAGAAATGTTCTCAGTTTGTTATTTCATGGTTGTGAATTCAGAATAAAATAATCTTGGAGGAAATAAGTATTTAGCTGAAGCTAAAAGAAAAAGGTATGATGGGCATAAGTTGCATCCTAGTACAATGTTGAGATATGTTCTTAAAAGAGAGTTATATGATGGAATTAAAGAGATATATCATGGGGAAAGGAAATGTATTAGTTGTGTGGCAACAGAGTATATAGTAGACATAATTGGTATTTGGATCCAGAAATATATAGATTTGAACTCTTCCTCAGAAACTTACTACTTGATCTTGGGCAAGGTAGTTGACCCTCTCTCAACATGAATTTTTAATATTTAAAATCTAGATAATAAAATATGTAATAATGGATGGTCTTTCTCAACATAATGAGGTTTTATATCTATATATTTAGATATGCATCTATATCTATACAAACATAGTGTGTAGGCATATTTATATAATAGTATGTCTGTATATTTTATAGGTAAATTACTTTTAAATCTTGAATCACTATATATAAAATTCAACTATTTTTATTTTGAAACCATTGGGGTATAGTGTATGTAAAGGGTCAGCTTTGGAGAATGGAGGATCTAGGTTTAAGTCTCATCTTTCAACAGATATTAGCTATGCTCACATGGGAAAGCCATTTAACTTTCTGGTGTTTTAAGAAAATTTCTTAGACCATAAGTTATAGCTAATTATACTATAGAATGATAATATATGGGCATCCCATGTCTACCACTGATATCATCAAAATACGAAATAGATTGAAAAGAGGACTTCCTCCAGCATGCAGTTGTTTTCCTGTGAAAGATCTAAAGAAGAATGTAGATGTAGGAGAAAAGATTTATTCTTAATACTATATCATGTCTTAACACTTCTCCGTAACATGTACGACTGACAATCACAGGAATGCCCTCACATTCCTTGCCCCAGAGCATCATCTATAACTGGGACAATTAACTTTGGGAATCTAGTTGTATCTTCTGGTAAGCAAATCTGGCTCCAACCAAGTGTATCCACGGGAGCAGCATGCCAGACATCTTAGCAAGGATATAAAATCAGATTTTTCTTACTTAAATCTCACACCCATCTACTACATCATAAGCATAAGCAACTTTAAAAAATAATTTGGTTTTGATATCCTTGGTCTTCACAATGCAGGATTGTTATGAGGGTACAATTAGATAATACAGGCAAAGTGCTTTGCAAATCTTAAAGGGGTATATAAATGTTAATTATTGTTATAATCTGCATGTTTAGACAAATTATCTGGTTACACATACAAAAAGGAAGTTTCTGGGTAAGAAAATATAATGAGGAGGTTCACACAGATGTGCTGACAGATGTCACATTTAATTTTCCATTAAGGGGGCATTTGTTGAGGTAGTAATCAAGGGTCAGCACCCCAAGTTGAAAAGGGGAGGAGACTACTTAGGAATTAAAGGTCATTCTGGGCATCTATCTGCACATGTACCCCAAAGCATGGGTTCTAGGAATTATTGTAGACCAGTCTTCAAGATGAAAATTGCAGAAAAAGGAGAAATAATGATCATGAATTTGGACATGGTGAGTAGAGGGAACAACTGAACCATAGCAAATAGTATTCTGGTTCTGGTCAAGCCAATATGAAGCCAAACAACTTCTGACTTAGAAGTGATCTCTCCCCTTCTACTGGTGTGGCTGAATGGATAATACAATTTAGTTTGTAACTCAAAGAGATTCTTACTTCATTACTCTTTTTCCAAGCTGGAGCTTCATGGTGACTTGTTGAGTATATTGTAGAAATGATCTTTGGTCAGATATGAGTTGGACTAGTTGACCTTTGAAATATATTCAATTTCTTAGATTGTGTCATTAATAATTTTCTGAAGACTAACAAAAATAATCTGTATAAAGAGCACTATGTCTATTTTGGTTATTTCCCAAGGGATTTTCCTAATTGAAGATAAGAAGATGGATGTAAGATAAATGATTGAGATTTAGTAATTGTCTGAAAAGTCAAGATTTGCCAAGGCTCAAACACCCCCTCAAAAAATAATTCTACAAGTGATCATAGGAAGTAATTATTTGGAAATCAACCATAAAATATCAACTCCATTTGCTCAGGAAGAAAAAAAAAAGCTATTTTATATATTTACTCCTTATTTATTTCCCTATCACTCACCCTAAGAGAGCTCTAGATTTCTGTAGACATAGCTAAAATAAATCAATGATATACTTTTCTTTATTCTATTTTATTATTTTCCTCTTATTTCTTTCTCATTTCTTTTCTTTCTTTTCCTTTCTTCTTCCTTTTCCTTTACAGTTTCTTTTTCCCCCCTCTCTTCTATTCTCCTCCTCCCCTCCTTCTTTACTCCTAGTACAGTAAAAGTAATGGCTTTACTGAACTTTTAATTTCCTCTATAATTTCTATCCACACTTTGATATTTATTGCAATCCAAACCTTGTTTGTTCTGACTCACTTTACCTCTCCCTTTTGCCTGTAAGTGTTCATGAATAGAACTTGACAAAAGGCTGACTTTTTTCTGTTATCTCTCTGTGGGCCCATTTATGATGATAAAGGAATGTTTTGCTATACTAACTCTTGCGCTGTCTACATCAGTATAATTGCATTGGCTTTGGACCACCATATATTTTAGATAAGAATGTCCCTGGTGAATGAGGAGGTTCTGTTTCTTGAAACTCGTATATTGACGTTCACTGGACTCAGGTTGTGTTTTTTTTCCCAACTGTGCTTTGGAAGCACTTTCTCTCCAAACCCTGTTTTTCTTAGTTTTATGATTCTACTGTAAAAATAAAATTGAAACCATAGATGAGAGAGGAAGAGAAACAAATCAGTCAAAGAGTCACACCTTTTAACAAGACGTCTGTCTGGCACTGGGACTTGGTTGGCATGAGGCATTGAACACCCCATTCATATAATGTCAGCTGTTCCATTCATTTCACTTGTAGTTGAGGTTTTAAATTTAGCACTGAAACCAACATCTTCCATTACTAAAATATCTGGCAAGGATCAAGTGTCTCATACTCCCCATAAAAAAGAAGAGTACGAATAGATCCATTAGCATGCTGATTATATATCAGATACTAGATTATTTTCCTCCTTTATTCCATTTTATAGAAATGTGAAATGTTAATCACAGAAGTAAAAAACATATTTTAAACATGAGAATGATTGTTTATTCTCTATGAAGTGACCCACTTCAGAACTTTTAGAGTTTAAATTAAGTCAGTTCATTAAGCCTTAAGTGTTGACTCTAGCATGACCAACGTGTCTGTTTGCATCTTTAGGAAATTACTGATCCAAGGTTAATTATCATCAGGCGACTAATTTCTGGGACCTTACATTGCAGATGTAGAAAGACCTTAGCCTTGAGAAGGAGGAAGAAAAATATGACAGGTTGGAAATTTCTATTCACACTGAATTCTGACTTCATATATAAATGTTCTTTGCACCTTTGGAGCTTTGAGGCTTCCTGACTCTGGGTCCAATATTCTATCCACTGTAGCACTTAGCTGCCCTAATACAATGGTGGACCCATCATCAAAAAGATTTGTGTTCATATATTGCCTTGGATGATTATTAGCTGGGTACCTATGATCAAATTACTTAGCATCTGCCTCAGTTTCCTGATGTGCAATAAAAGGGAGTAACCAAAGAACCTACCTCTCAGGGTCATTGTGAAGATAATATTTACAAAATTCTTTGCAACTTGAAAACACTTAATAAATGCTAACTCTGCTGAGGATTTATTGTTGTTGCTCCAAACCTATAAAAATTATTTTCCTTGTTTGTATATACTGTTAGGGTATGTCAGATACTGGCATGGGATCTGTTTCCAGTATTCATTTGCCAGAGGTTGGTATATCCATCAACTGGAAAACATAAAGAGGGGAAATTCAATTGCAGTTAAGGAAAAGCCTAGGGATGAAACTGTAGAAAGCAGTATCCAGAGCAAATATCAACTTGATGTGCTGATAGAGGGATGTTTAAATAGCTATCATTGATATACTGCTTTCAGGTTTTTAAAGCACTTTACACATTCAGTCTCATCCAACCCTCACAGTAGCCTTGAAAGCTGGTAACTATTCTCTTCATTTTACAGAGGAGGAAACTGAGACTTAGAGAGATTGAGTGATTTGTCTGGGGTGTCATGCCTGGTAAGTGTTAAGGTAGGTGCTTCTTGTGAGGGAGAATTGCTTCATTCATTGAATTTTTTTTTGTATTCCCAGTACTTGGCACATAGTGGACACACAATCGATTCCAACAAATATCATATAAAATACTGTCTCTGTTAGCCTACCTAGCTACCTAGATGCTTATGACCCTGAGAAGCATCTATTTAGATAAAAAAATCAGAAAAGTACTGCCAAGATATTGGGGCAGCCTACTAAGAAAGATTTATGGGAATATTTGGAAACTATTCATAGGATGAGTACCCTATGATCACCATTAATGGAGAAAATGTCCTCTCCTTGACTAAAAAAAGACTTCATTGATATACCGAATTACTTAGATCATGTATCTAGAGAACAGATGGTGCAAGATGGGAAAGTCTCATGAATAGGATAATATTTGCAATGTGTAATGCAAATGATTTATTATGTTGCATCTAAATCAGAGTCAGGCAGAGACCATTGCTAATTCCTTTATCTAAGAGTAGATTGCAGAGGTGTGCATGGTGTTTACTTCCACTTGTGGGCCACATATTGCTGCTTTTAGAAGGATGATGGTTAAAGAAGAGCAAATCATTCTTTTCTATTGACTATGGCCCAACTGGGATCATTTGACTTAGAATCATGGGTCAGAGTTGGGTGCTTTGTGAATGTATTAGCAAATTGAGACTTACAAATACTAAATGACAGTGTAAATGGCAAAGGTAGAGTTCAAAGAGTTCAAGTCTCTTATTTTTTTACTAAATTAGATAAGTATTTATTAAGTGCTTACTCTGAGCCAGGCACTGTGTTTTTCCTTAGAGATTCAAAAAAGGAAAAAAACCAAATCTAAGCCAGTCACTGTCCTCCAGGATGGTACATAGTGCTGCTTTTCTTCTTCTTCTTCTTCTTCTTCTTCTTCTTCTTCTTCTTCTTCT